>NW_027201713.1:0-8026 GCF_038502225.1 Cherax quadricarinatus
GTCTGACAAGTAGAGCAATTGAAGCTAAAACATAATGTACCTTTCAAAAATAAGTTATACAAATGCATGAGCGAGAAAGGTTGGATTTGAATGGGCCATAAAGAAGATGGATTTGTAGGGTTACTGAAACTGTAACTCTGGTTTAAAAGTAAGAGACAAATATTTGAATTATTGTAGTCTTATTTGAGATAGAAATGGTAAAGAATGGGTAGTCATGTAGCTATATAATACTGACATACAATACTGACAAGTAGATGATTAAGACAAGTGTGCATCAGTTAAGTATATTTATTTCTTAATCGTTTCGCCTACACAGCGGGCTTCTTCAGTTGAAGAAAGAAAAAACAATAGAGGGATGAAAATGATTTGACCAGCCCTGTCATGAAAAAGGTTTGGGCACTCAGTCATTATGGAGAAGTATTCAGTCCCGCAGCATTGAACAAGGAGAAGCTGAAACATGACGATGGAGTCTTTACTACCAGAGGTGGAGGTGAAAATGGTGCTGCTGCAATGCTCCTCCATTCTCATGTTGGTGGGTCCTTTCTCAGGTGCGACACATCAACTACCTCCAAGTACATAATTAGTATTAGAAAACGGTGACAAGTGGTCTTTAGGAGACTTATCCATATCTCGTCTGCCCCGAGATTGATCCCAAGTCTTTTGGATGTAAGCCAAATGCGCTACTACTACTACGACACGAGTTACCTAAATTTTGAAAGTTATTTTGTTAAGAAGATACTGAGATAATCAAAATAAACATTTGGACTTCAATTCTATGTATCAACAGCTCCGACCTGTTGAGAAGCCATACTAAGTAACGTTGTGTTGAAAGGGGTGCTCCGTTGACTGCAGTCACCTCAGCAACAACAACTGGAGCCTCGACACTCTCCAATCACATTGCAACTCAATGCCCCCTCAATTGTTTTACCTCTAGACTCCAAGAGCGCAAAGACTGATGAAATGGAGCATTGGTTTCTGCAACCGATGACGCAGTTTCGAATAATGCCGAAACTTGCGCAGTAAGTCTATACAGTATTAAAGGTGCCAGCACTGTCGACACTCCAGATACATATGCGTCGCCTTAGGAAGCCAACGTATTTTTGTACACAAATCCAAATGTTACTAAACCTCGCACAGTCAACAAGGAAAGTGGGAGAGGACAAGTTTATACAACAACCCTGGGAGTTTTCTAGTTTCTTTACACTACATGCTAACCTGGGACTGCAGTACTGAAGACTTTTTTGTGTGTATATAGTGGTGGGTACCTTGTGTTTCCTTTTTAGCTTAATCCTGGAGAACAGTTTTATGGAGCATCTTTAAATTGAACAACTTCTCTCTAGTATTCTCTCTTCTATCACTTGGTCGGCTGTGTTAGTACATTACTTCGCTGTGTTGGTGTCTCCATGGCAGTGTTGGTGTCTCCCTGGTAGTGTTGGTGTCTCCCTGGTAGTGTTGGTGTCTCCCTGGTAGTGTTGGTGTCTCCCTGGTAGTGTTGGTGTCTCCCTGGTAATGTTGGTGTCTCCCTGGTAGTGTTGGTGTCTCTCTGGTAATGTTGGTGTCTCCCTGGTAGTGTTGGTGTCTCCCTGGTAATGTTGGTGTCTCCCTGGTAGTGTTGGTGTCTCCCTGGTAATGTTGGTGTCTCCCTGGTAATGTTGGTGTCTCCCTGGTAATGTTGGTGTCTCCCTGGTAGTGTTGGTGTCTCCCTGGTAGTGTTGGTGTCTCCCTGGTAATGTTGGTGTCTCCCTGGTAGTGTTGGTGTCTCCCTGGTAATGTTGGTGTCTCTCTGGTAGTGTTGGTGTCTCCCTGGTAGTGTTGGTGTCTCCCTGGTAATGTTGGTGTCTCTCTGGTAGTGTTGGTGTCTCCCTGGTAGTGTTGGTGTCTCCCTGGTAATGTTGGTGTCTCCCTGGTAGTGTTGGTGTCTCCCTGGTAATGTTGGTGTCTCCCTGGTAGTGTTGGTGTCTCCCTGGTAATGTTGGTGTCTCCCTGGTAGTGTTGGTGTCTCCCTGGTAGTGTTGGTGTCTCCCTGGTAGTGTTGGTGTCTCCCTGGTAGTGTTGGTGTCTCCCTGGTAGTGTTGGTGTCTCCCTGGTAATGTTGGTGTCTCCCTGGTAATGTTGGTGTCTCCCTGGTAGTGTTGGTGTCTCCCTGGTAATGTTGGTGTCTCTCTGGTAGTGTTGGTGTCTCCCTGGTAATGTTGGTGTCTCCCTGGTAGTGTTGGTGTCTCCCTGGTAGTGTTGGTGTCTCCCTGGTAATGTTGGTGTCTCCCTGGTAGTGTTGGTGTCTCCCTGGAAGTGTTGGTGTCTCCCTGGTAATGTTGGTGTCTCCCTGGTAGTGTTGGTGTCTCCCTGGTAATGTTGGTGTCTCCCTGGTAATGTTGGTGTCTCCCTGGTAGTGTTGGTGTCTCCCTGGTAATGTTGGTGTCTCCCTGGTAATGTTGGTGTCTCCCTGGTAATGTTGGTGTCTCCCTGGTAATGTTGGTGTCTCCCTGGTAGTGTTGGTGTCTCCCTGGTAGTGTTGGTGTCTCCCTGGTAGTGTTGGTGTCTCCCTGGTAGTGTTGGTGTCTCCCTGGTAGTGTTGGTGTCTCCCTGGTAGTGTTGGTGTCTCCCTGGTAGTGTTGGTGTCTCCCTGGTAGTGTTTGTGTCTCCCTGGTAGTGTTGGTGTCTCCCTGGTAGTGTTGGTGTCTCCCTGGTAGTGTTGGTGTCTCCCTGGTAGTGTTGGTGTCTCCCTGGTAATGTTGGTGTCTCTCTGGTAGTGTTGTTATCTCCCTGTTGAAGTTAGATGGCATGAAAGGGTTTACTAGAGAGAACCTAGGTAGCATTAAAACAAATTAATTTTTCTTTCTGCGCTGACAAAATTACCACCGATGCCAACCAAAACCCGGCTAAAATTAATAATAATAATACAATATAATAACATCTTTATTTATGTTAGCTAGGTCTGTATACCTTGTACATGTACAAGGTATACAGACCTAGCTAACATCAGTGACATATTACTATATAGAAAGCCCCTTGCTATGCAGAGCATTTCGAGCATATTACGTCAATTTTGTCCCGGGATGCGACCCACACCAGTCGACCAACACCCAGGTACCAATTTTACTGTGGAGTGACCAGGGACAGCGGTTGTTTTATGGTAACACGTGAATTAACGCCGGAAGAGAGAAGGATGAAGACAAACTCATAATAAGGCAAATACTGCGACGACTGGATAAAGTATCTTGGGGGAAGAGAATTTGAGATGCGAGGAGAGGGAACAAGGGTAAAGATGGACTGTTACTTTAGGGAATATTGCTTAACGTCTTAGGGATGCAAGATGAATTAGATGCAGTGTTGATGACAGCAAATAAGAGTTTCGGGAATAGGTAAGACGAGCCAAGTAAAACTGAAGCTACTAATATCGGCCGATTGCAGTGAAGAGCTATTGTTGTGAGTTGTGGACTGACCCCAACAAACGCTACTATCTCTGTGTTTTTCACAACTCACACCACCCAGGTGCACTATCTCTCTATTTCACTTTTTCTCTTATTGTCTGTCTCTGTCTCCCCTCTCTCTTGCTCTCTCTCTATCCACTCAACAAAACTGTGTTGAAATGCAACACTTGTAAGTGTTCTTGAATTACTCAAAATACATAAAATTTCTTGGAATGTAAGAGGGGCACTTAAAATTACTTCAGGTCTTAAAGCTCCCCGACGCAAACATGCTCAACATACCAACATAACACACGAGAGTCAAAATAAAAAAAACTAGAAAAAATAAATTAGGAAAGTATTGTTGTACATGATCAGCCGGGCTGTGTGGTTACTGCGTTGGACTACATGCGTCACGGACTGGGCCGCAGGGGGCGCTGACCCCTGGAACACCTTCCAGGTGGACCCGTTGGCTTAAGCTAGGCAGGTTTAGCTGATTTCCAACCATTTCAGCTCATTCATTTGGCTAGATTATTTGAAAGGGAAATATTGAAAACGGGTTCGTAATGTCAACTGGTTGAGGATCAAGACACAAGGAATTATTTATGGACATATTAATGAGGGAAAAGGTTTAGCTAATGGGATCTTGTTCTTGCTGCTCGGCCGTCTGGTGCTCCGCCCCTGACATCACTCCAGCTGCTCCCTAACCTCACTCCAGCTGCTCAGCTGACCTAACTGCAGCTGCTCAGCTGATCTAACTGCAGCTGCTCCCTAACCTCACTCCAGCTGCTCCCTAACCTCACTCCAGCTGCTCCCTAACCTCACTCCAGCTGCTCCCTAACCTCACTGCAGGTGCTCAGCTGACCTCACTGCAGCTACTAAGCTGGCCTCACTGCAGCTGCTCAGCTGACCTCACTGCAGTTGCTTAGCTGACCTCACTGCTGCTGCTCAGCTGACCTCACTGCTGCTGCTTAGCTGACCTCACTGCTGCTGCTGCTTAGCTGACCTCACTGCAGCTGCTTAGCTGACCTCACTGCTGCTGCTTAGCTGACCTCACTGCAGCTGCTCAGCTGACCTCACTGCAGCTGCTCAGCTGACCTCACTGCAGCTGCTCAGCTGACCTCACTGCTGCTGCTTAGCTGACCTCACTGCAGCTGCTTAGCTGACCTCACTGCAGCTGTTTAGCTGACCTAACTGCAGCTGCTCAGCTGACCTCACTGCAGCTGCTCAGCTGACCTCACTGCAACTGCTCAGCTGACCTCACTGCAACTGCTCAGCTGACCTCACTGCAGCTGCTCAGCTGACCTCACTGCAGCTGCTTAGCTGACCTCACTGCAGCTGCTTAGCTGACCTCACTGCAGCTGCTTAGCTGACCTCACTGCAGCTGCTCCATAACCTCACTGGAACTGTTTAACTCCATAACCCATCTGCCGCCTTTATTATATATACCTTTATTGAAAAATAAGATACACATACAACAGCTGCAACGTACACGTATAACTGCAACGTTTCGCCTTCACAGTCAAATAGAGACAGCAGGAGGCGGGGACCCCTAGTTAGAAGTCAGGTGTTGAGAGGAAGAGTTAGACATGTGCGATATCTGGATGGCGACACGTCTAAAAATAAAGATACCCAGAAGTTGCACGTGTCAAATTCTTCACCTTGTCGATATTGAATACCATTCACGTGCAAGAGGGTTTGCAATTTGAGAAGCACAGGTCATGCCTTACTGGTCGGTATTATATACCTCTGTTGGTACCCCATGTATAAGAGTGAGAACGGCCGCAGGACCGAAGAAATGCCTCGTTAAAATGAGTGTTTGTTTAGGAGAGTATCTTAAAAGGCAACAGAAACATTTCTTTCAGTGGCCTTCCTAGGCCATTTACTCCAGTCAGCTACAGGTAGACTCCAGGTAGCCCCTCAAGAGATAAGGCACCATTAACCGAGTCATCTTGTAATATACTCACTTCAGGTATTCTTCGTAATGAACAGCAATTTTGTTTACTGAAGAGGGTATCAGTATGAGGTCGAAATATATAGCATTTATATTATTTGTATTGTCTTAGTGCATATCTGTCTGAAGATAAATGGTTCAGAGAACCGACACAAGTGCAACACTTGGGTATATTTGTTTTGGAAACGTTTCTCCCCACAGAGGCTTCATCAGTCCAATACAAAGGAGAATAGTGAAGATAAAAAGATTGAGATAATCAGTCCTCCAGTTTGGAGTCGATGTAATGAGTCCATCAATCTTGATAAGATGGAGTGATTGCGTCGACTCCAGGCCGAGGGACTGATAATCTCCTTCCTTGTATTTGACTGATGAAGTCAGTGTGGCAAAACGTTTCCACAATAAAGATACCTAAGTGTTGCACAAGTGTCCAATTTATCAGATCTGTTTGTGCCATATAAATATATATAAACAACCTGAGTGGTAGAGCACCGTCGCTTTTCCTTCCTACTTACAACTTAGTAGATGAAATGTCAGTAGGATTTCGCAGACTGGTTTCCTGGCGCGTAGCGTGCGCAACCTACGGGCGGCTAACCTGACGAAGGTATTTCAAACTGGCTGCCTCTCATTGTCAGGGATATGTTGAATGCTATGTTGCTGACAGGCAGAACAATACACAACGTTGACATAACACTGGGGAACACCAGCCAAGTATATTGTTCAGGCTGTCACCGACGCAGCAGCCAACGTATCCCAGACAATGAGAGGCAGTTGAAAATGGAAACAAACGCGTCAACCACAGTCAGAGATTTAGTAAGGAGTAAAGAAAAGGCCGACAAGATGATCACTGGCGCAGGAGTCAACGTTAAACTTTAGGAAGAGTGAGATAACATGTGGGAGAAACAGCAAGATCTTTAGTAGTGAGAACACGTGAAACTGCGACGATCAGAATAATGTTTGTGTTCAACACTGGAAGTAGAAGAACCTTCTCGTGAAATATGGTGAAGCCAACTTGATTAAACGTGAAAATGACTTGTTTCCAAGAGTGTTTACAGGCCGCCATGATAACAGCAACCAGCACTATCATACAAAAAAGCATACACGTAGGAACACTTACGGGTGTGCGAGCACACACACACATATATAGCACACACACCCCCACCATCCCAAACATATCACGAACACAATGCGCATATGTAAAAGTAAATAGCCACACATTTCCGATACACACACACACACACACACACACACACACACACACACACACACACACACACACGAATATCCGCATGCCACGTGCATACACATACTGCCAAGCCACTAGCTAAGTAATGTCCTTAATATGCCTGAGAGTATATACAATTTCTATTTAGTATGCAAACTTGGCCAGGAGAACCTCTGTTAGTTTGCAAAGTTGTGCACTTGGCCGCTTCCCGCACCAGAGCCGCGCGCTGGTGGCCGCTTCTTGTGTCTCGTATTCCCATATTTTATTTTTTTTTAGACTCCGGTCCTCTCCTACCGAGGTTGAATGACCCGACAAAGAAGAAAACACTTTCACTGTCACTCATTCACTGTCTTGCCAGAATCGCGCTAACGTTACAGTTCAGATGACTCCTCCAAACCGTAACATACCCACCTGAGGGTATAGGCGCTGTATGCTGAAGTAGGGATAACCGGCTTCCATATGTTCCTTCTTAAATGTTACCTTACTTACGCTCTAACAGCATGCGAAATCATAAAAGAATACAATTGCCTTCACTCCTGTTTAACACTTTCACACAAGCCTGTTGGATGTCCAAGCTACTAACACTCAAAACCTCCTTTCCTAGGGCGACTCCTACCCCGCCTTCCCTCCACTCCAGATTTACACGCCCTCCTTCTCTAAATGTCCAAACCACCTCAACAACCTCACCTCAGGCTTCTCAATAATACCTTTGTTAACTCCACACTCCAGATTATCTGCATAATGTTCACACTTCACATTGTCATCCAACACATCTCTACTGCAAGCCGCCTCCTCGCTGCAACATACAAAACCCATGGTTCACACCCATGGGTTTACTTGATGCCATCTCATTCAAGTTAGAGTAGTTCCCTTGAAGGAATCTACCTGGACTTCCTATTCATTTCTCAAACATTGCAAGCTCCATATGATGTCTTGATTGCAACTGTGGTTGTTTTGCGTCTTATATCGCTTGTTCGCGATTATTGCATAATACACACACACACACACACACACACACACACACACACACACACACACACACGAGCTGTGACTCGATCTCTGAAACCACAAATAGGTGAGTACACGGAAGTGTAATGAACACAAATAAATCCCCAATTGAGAAAATAAACAGAAGGTAAAACAAATACTGTGTATTTAGCCCTCAGTCTGAGGCTCTCTTCAGCAGAGTAAGTCGATATTTTTACTCTTCCTTTGTGAAATATCACCTGGCGCGGGTTTTCCTCGTGTGATAACCCTCCCAATGGTTCCTTGGAGGCGTCATGCAACTGAAAGTGGATATATTGTTGTCCCAGAGGCCGGTGATTCCTGCCATAACTTGAGACACACTGATGATTTCTATGAGACTGTTAACGTTTTGCAGCAAATTTTCTGTTTGTACACTTTTTTTTTACTGATTTAAGCGTAACCAGAGTCGAGCTTTCT
>NW_027201714.1:0-8020 GCF_038502225.1 Cherax quadricarinatus
CAAGATGAGAGTAAGACACATGTGCAACATCTGGGTATCTTTATTGTAGACGTTTCGCCATCCAGTGGCTTTATCAATACAAATTCCAGGACATAACTTGAAGACAGTAGAACTATGTACAGAAGATGAGGTAATCAGTCCCTCAACCTAGGAGTAGGTGCGAACAGCACCATAGTCGTGGAGATTCTGAAGCAGAAGAAAGAATCCTGGCGCTTATATAGTAACGTCAGGTGAAGCAGACGAGGGCAAATTCACTGGTGGGCGGGATTCCCCAGTGGAAGTAGGTCCTTCCCAAAGAGATGGGTTAGTTGTAGTAGTAGTCGTAGTTGTGAAGGTATGTACATGTCCTCAGAATTAAGATTCCATGATGTTGCAGTGTCTGACCACTCTGACCCTAGAAACTATCGCCCTATCAGCCTCCTCGAAACTTTAGGAAAACTCTTTGAAAAACTCATTAATCATCGCCTTCGCAGATACCTGGAACATAATTCTCTACTTTCAGATGGCCAGTTTGGCTTCAGAACACACAGATCCACACAGGATGCCATTAACATCATTCTCAACTACATCCACATAAACACAAAACAAAGAAACAGGACAGCCCTGGTTGCAAAAGACGTTGAAAAAGCTTTTGACACTGTGTGGCACGAGGGGCTCAAGTACAAACTCTGCACTAACTTCAACCTGCCTCTCAATACTCGTAAACTCCTCTGCAACTTCCTAGACGGCCGTTCCATGAGAATCAAATTCCAAGGCTGTTACTCTGACTACTTCACACTAAATGCTGGAGTACCCCAGGGATCTGTCCTTTCCCCTACCCTCTACATTTTATACACTAACGACATTCCAACACCTATATACCACAACTCCATCACACTAGCCTATGCAGACGACATTACACAACTTATCACTCATGCCAATATAGATACACTCACACACAAAACACAAAATGAGGTTGACAGGATAGCCATCTGGGAACAAAAATGGAGGATCAAAACCAATGCAGCAAAATCCAGCATTACGTATTTTAACTACAGGAAACGTGATCCTCCATTACCTGTCGAACTCAGAACAGCTGACACCCGCACTTACTTCCCTATCACACAATCTGTCACTGTCCTTGGCGTTAATCTTGACTACCTTCTTCGTTTACACGGACACATTCACTCAAGGCATGCAATAGCTAGTAAGGCCCTTGCGGGCCTCTACAAGCTGAAACATGCCTCTCAACGCACCAAACTACACCTCTACAAATCCCTAATACGTCCTCTGATAACTTACTCTCCTCTAGCCCTCTCTCTTGCAGCAAAAACAAACTTACTTAAACTGCAGCGTGTCCAGAACAAGGCGCTGCGCTGGGTGCTTGATGTCAGATGGGAGGACTTCGCCTCAAGCGAGTCTCTCCATGCCCAGTTAGACGTCCCTGCGCTGAATCTGTACTGGAAGAGGCTCAGTGACAGACAGATAGACAAACTTGAGACACGACATGACTACTGGACCTCTCTCCTTGACGAAGACATTCGCAGACCCACAAACCAACACAACCTTTTCTACTCCTTGCATGATCCTGCTCCTAACCCTACTTACATATAACCTTGGATCCGCTGACAGGTACCTTCTAAGACAGGTACCATTCTATGACCAACGTTCGCCTTAGCTTTTTTGGGTTAAGACATGACTCAGTTCTGCACTCCTCTCTAGCTCTAAAGGTCGCAAGTCCCTTACTCCCAGCTCACCCCACCGGAGTCCCAACAGAAGAACCGGAATTTCTCTTTTCAATATCTGTCCCACGATCGCCTTTGCTGCTGGGTTAAGCCCTGGCTCTATTTCTACGACTAAGAACACTCCTCTCCAGCACTATTCTTCGTCTGTCCCGTCTTCCCCGCTCATCCCATTTGGGATCTTACCTGAACTTTCGTTCGTTCACCCCAGGTGGAGAAGAACACTTCGACAGTGAGAAGCGATCAAGCGACTTAGCTCGAGTGGTGACGTGTGCTTACCTAACACATCGACGATCTCGCCTCTCTCGAAATTACCCCGTGTTGAGTAGTGCTTTGAGTAGTGCTTGCTGGACCTTCGTCTTCCTCTCCATCATCAGGATTGGTGCGTCGGTGGTTGCCGACCGAAGGGCAGGAAGCCTCTTGCTGCCTGAATTCTCTTCGCCTGTTGACTGCACGCCATACAGCCAGTCTCGCCACCACTCAGGATATACAGTGCTCCATCAAGCTACAGTTCACCTCCTCAGTGTCCTGCGCCAGGCAAGTACGTGTGTCTACTTACACGTACTTGCCTAGCTGAGTACTCTCACTGTTTGGTTGATTGTCACCTCCAATTACATCTTTTCGTAATTAGACGATGCCTTCGTTGCCTTCCACCTCCCACCCCCCTTCCACTCTCCCCCAACCTCCCACACCTGCCTCTGCTTCTACTAAATCCAATTCCTTCTCGCTAAACCTCAAATTTTCTAATCCTGATGCCACTATCTGTCCGGAAAATTTATTATATCAGATCACTGGTGCACCTCAACTTAAAGTCTTCAAAACCAACTCAGGCTTCAAACTCCTTCTTGACAAACATTCCTACGAAGCGTACACCTCAAGCGATACCAGACAAAAACTTCTCAACGCAGGCTTCACCATTATTTGGACTCCTGAGCACCGTGCCAAAAGCACAGTCATTGCTAAACACGTAGACTACTCTCTCCTGACAGCCTATGACACAGACAAAGAAGACTTAATAAAAGATATCAGTACTAAGAACAAAGTCTCTGTTGACGATATTTACAGACCAGAAAACTCTACCATTCTCAAAATACGCTGTTCTACTCCTGCTGACGCCTCTACACTCTTCAGTCAAGGAATCTTTGCCAAGACCATCCGCATTCCTCCAAACGCTCTCTTCACTCCGAACTTCCACCCAATCACACAATGTCTTAAATGCTACAAATTCGGCCACGACAAAAACACATGCACATCTACACAAGTCTGCTCCAGATGTTCAGCAACTGGCCACTTCTGGAATACTTGCAACCTCCCCCTTAAATGTTCTAACTGCGGCGGGTCACACACTGCAGTTGCAAATTCCTGCCCTTCTAGAAAGCACATTCTCTCCTCCCTCAGATCAAACCAACCTCCCTCCCTACCCAACCCCTTCCCTGCTCCTCCCTCCCCTTCCTTACCTCCCTCCCCTTCCACACCTCCCTCCCCTACACCCAATGCCTGGGCCTCCCCACGCACTTGGTCTACCTCTTCTACTCTACACACATCAAACACCAACACACAGACTACAAGCACTTCTCCTTCTACACCCACACTAGACTACAAAACTAACTGTCAACTTGCCACTGCTGCCCACTCTGCGATGGTAATCTCACAAGCTTACCAATCAGACTACTCACATGTCCTTAACCTAATCTTGTCTGCTAACAATCTTCCCTCTTTAATTATCCCTCCTTCCTGCTTCTCTTCCAAGCCTCCTACAACCTCTCCCTCCTTCCTCTCTCCCACCCCCCCACTTCCTACTCCCACCAGCTCTCCTCCTCCACTACCTCTCTTCACTACTTCTACACCTCCCACCAACACCCCTACTGCTACTGCTACGACCACCCCTCCCCCCACTTCCTTACCCACTTCATCCCCTTCCAAAGCTTCCACTTCCTCACAGCTTACCAAAACTTCCACTTCCTCTGCATCCACCTTCGCCCACTCCACCACAACTGCAACATCATGGAATCTTAATTCTGAGGACATGTACATACCTTCACAACTACGACTACTACTACAACTAACCCATCTCTTTGGGAAGGACCTACTTCCACTGGGGAATCCCGCCCACCAGTGAATTTGCCCTCGTCTGCTTCACCTGACGTTACTATATAAGCGCCAGGATTCTTTCTTCTGCTTCAGAATCTCCACGACTATGGTGCTGTTCGCACCTACTCCTAGGTTGAGGGACTGATTACCTCATCTTCTGTACATAGTTCTACTGTCTTCAAGTTATGTCCTGGAATTTGTATTGATAAAGCCACTGGATGGCGAAACGTCTACAATAAAGATACCCAGATGTTGCACATGTGTCTTACTCTCATCTTGTCGGTATTATATACCTTTCGTACACAACTTGTCAGACACTGCAACATCATGGAATCTTAATTCTGAGGACATGTACATACCTTCACAACTACGACTACTACTACAACTAACCCATCTCTTTGGGAAGGACCTACTTCCACTGGGGAATCCCGCCCACCAGTGAATTTGCCCTCGTCTGCTTCACCTGACGTTACTATATAAGCGCCAGGATTCTTTCTTCTGCTTCAGAATCTCCACGACTATGGTGCTGTTCGCACCTACTCCTAGGTTGAGGGACTGATTACCTCATCTTCTGTACATAGTTCTACTGTCTTCAAGTTATGTCCTGGAATTTGTATTGATAAAGCCACTGGATGGCGAAACGTCTACAATAAAGATACCCAGATGTTGCACATGTGTCTTACTCTCATCTTGTCGGTATTATATACCTTTCGTACACAACTTGTCAGACACTGCAACATCATGGAATCTTAATTCTGAGGACATGTACATACCTTCACAACTACGACTACTACTACAACTAACCCATCTCTTTGGGAAGGACCTACTTCCACTGGGGAATCCCGCCCACCAGTGAATTTGCCCTCGTCTGCTTCACCTGACGTTACTATATAAGCGCCAGGATTCTTTCTTCTGCTTCAGAATCTCCACGACTATGGTGCTGTTCGCACCTACTCCTAGGTTGAGGGACTGATTACCTCATCTTCTGTACATAGTTCTACTGTCTTCAAGTTATGTCCTGGAATTTGTATTGATAAAGCCACTGGATGGCGAAACGTCTACAATAAAGATACCCAGATGTTGCACATGTGTCTTACTCTCATCTTGTCGGTATTATATACCTTTCGTACACAACTTGTCAGACACTGCAACATCATGGAATCTTAATTCTGAGGACATGTACATACCTTCACAACTACGACTACTACTACAACTAACCCATCTCTTTGGGAAGGACCTACTTCCACTGGGTAATCCCGCCCACCAGTGAATTTGCCCTCGTCTGCTTCACCTGACGTTACTATATAAGCGCCAGGATTCTTTCTTCTGCTTCAGAATCTCCACGACTATGGTGCTGTTCGCACCTACTCCTAGGTTGAGGGACTGATTACCTCATCTTCTGTACATAGTTCTACTGTCTTCAAGTTATGTCCTGGAATTTGTATTGATAAAGCCACTGGATGGCGAAACGTCTACAATAAAGATACCAAGATAGGTATTAATAAAGGGGATATTAACAAGGTCTTGAGGATATCTCTCCAAGAGAGAACCCGCAGTAATGGATTTAAATTAGATAAGTTTAGATTTAGAAAGGACATAGGAAAGTATTGGTTTGGAAATAGGGTAGTTGATGAGTGGAACAGTCTACCTAGTTGGGTTATTGAGGCTAGGACTTTGGGTAGTTTCAAATTTAGGTTGGATAAGTACATGAGTGGGAGGGGTTGGATTTGAGTGGGACCTGCACATCAGAGCTTATTTCTTGGGTAGCATTGAAAATTGGGTTGGTCAAATGTTTGTAAGTGGGATGAATTGTAAAGGACCTGCCTAGTATGGGCCAACAGGCCTGCTGCAGTGTTCCTCCTTTCTTATGTTCTCTTATGTTAACACATCTGTCCAACTCGCTCCCAAAAGCTACCCAAGAAGTTTGCTTCAACACCTCAGATCCAACTCAATCACAACCCTTCTCACTCAGATATAAGAAAGGATGAACAAGAAAAAAGCTTTGATTAATTACTAACTAATGTGCAACCAAAGTATTGGTTTGAAAATAGGGTAGTTGATGAGTCTAACAGTCTACCTAGTTGGGTTATTGAGGCTAGGACTTTAGGTAGTTCCAAAATTAGGTTGGATAAGTACATGAGTGGGAGGGGTTGGATTTGAGTGGGACTTGCACATCAGAGCTTATTTCTTGGATAGCATTGAAAATCGGGTTCGGGAAATGTTTTGTTAGTGGGATGAATTAAGAACATAAGAACATAAGAATGGAGGAACACTGCTGAAGGCCTACTGGCCCATGCGAGGCAGGTCCTTATCAGAACGACTACTACCTAAAGCTTCCCTAGAAATAACTCCCGTACCCAATGACACCAATCAAACCCAGCCCCTCCCACTCATATGTTTGTCCAGTCTCATCTTAAAGCTACCCAAGGTCCTAGCCTCTATCACCCCACTGGGAAGACTGTTCCAGGCATCTACAACTCTGTAAAGTAAAAGTACACAAGTGCAACTAATGTGACATTTATTGTGGCAACGTTTCGCTCTCCAGGAGCTTTATCAAGCCATGTGGAAGATGGCTAATGTAATAAGTGGATGACGGGCATAAACAAGGGAGACATTAATAAAGTACTGAGGGTGTCGAACCAGGCAAGAACCAGGAATAATGGATTTAAGTTGGATAAATTTAGATTTAGAAAGGACATAGGTAAGTACTGGTTTTCTAACAGTTGTAGATGCGTGGAACAGTCTTCCCGGTGGGGTGATAGAGGCTAGGACCTTGGGTAGCTTTAAGAAGAGACTGGACAAATATATGAGTGGGAGGGGCTGGGTTTGATTGGTGTTAAGGGGTACGGGAGTTATTTCTTGAGTAGCTTTATATAGATGTTGTTTTGATAAGGACCTGCCTCGTATGGGCCAGTAGGCCTTCTGCAGTGTTCCTACATTCTTATGTTCTTATGTTCTTTCTATTGGTAAGCCATGCCTCAATCCATGCTAGAACTTTAACTCCTATACCATGAGCTGCCACTTTTCTTAAGAGTCTCTTGTGAGGTACTCTGTCGAAGGCTTTACTAAAATCCAAATAAACAATATCATATTCCTTATCGCTGTCAACTGCCTCAAATGTTCTATTGAAGGACGTCAGTAAGTTTGTCAGGCAGGAACGACCTCTCGTGAATCCATGCTGAGATTCATTTATCAAGTTATGCTCTTCAAGGTGACTTCTGATAATGTCAGCTATAATTGATTCTAATAACTTGCCCACTTATTAGACGGTAATTTGAAGGAGTGGACTTATCCCCTGATTTGAATATAGGAACCACATTAGCCATCTTCCACATCTCTGGCACAACACTGGTAAGTATGAACATTAAAATGGTATAAAATACCTAACACTGGTAAGTATCTTCTACTTCTATCAACTTTTCTGTACTTGACTGAAGAAGCCTACTGTGTAGGCGAAACGTTTCATAATAAAGATACCTAACTGTTGCATATGTGTCTTACCTAATAACAAGGATGGACGCATTGAATACACTCGTTAATGGTATTGGTTTGGAAATAGGGTAGTTGATGAGTGGAACAGTCTACCTAGTTGGGTTATTGAGGCTAGGACTTTGGGTAGTCTCAAATTTAGGTTGGATAAGTACATGAGTGGGAGGGGTTGGATTTGAGTGGGACTTGCACATCAGAGCTTATTTCTTGGGTAGCATTGAAAGTTGGGTTGGTCAAATGTTTGTTAGTGGGATGAATTGTAAAGGACCTGCCTAGTATGGGCCAACAAGCCTGCTGCAGTGTTCCTCTTTTCTTATGTTCTTAGTAATTAATTTTTATAGTGGGCTTGAAGATGATAAATTATGCAATATCACAGTCACCAGCGAAATGGTTATCAAACAGATAGACCAATTACATAAGAACATAAGAACATAAGAAAGGAGGAACACTGCAGAAGGCCTGTTGGCCCATACTAGGCAGGTCCTTTACAATTCATCCCACTGACAAACATTTGACCAACCCAATTTTCAATGCTACCCAAGAAATAAGCTCTGATGTGCAAGTCCCACTCAAATCCAACCCCTCCCACTCATGTACTTATCCAACCTAAATTTGAAACTACCCAAAGTCCTAGCCTCAATAACCCAACTAGGTAGACTGTTCCACTCATCAACTACCCTATTTCCAAACCAATACTTTCCTATGTCCTTTCTGAATCT
>NW_027201715.1:0-8018 GCF_038502225.1 Cherax quadricarinatus
TCACTGTATCACAGTATAAACAGTATCTCTGTATCAACAGTATCACTGTTTCAATGTATCACTATCACGGTATCAGTGTATCACTGTATCACAGAATCACTGTATCACGGTAAATCTGAATCACTGTATCACATCATCAGTGTATCTCTTTATCAGAGTTTATCGGTATCAGTGTATCACTGTGTCAGTTTCAAAAGTATGACTGTACCAGCAGTATGACGTTATCACTGTATAACTGTATCACAGTATCACTGTATCAGAGTATCCTAGAGTCACTGTATCACAGTATCTTTGCATCACATTATCACTGTATCACAGTATCACAGTGTCACTGTATCACAGTACCAGATTATCACTGCATCACAGTATCACAGTGTCACTGTATCACAGTATCAGATTATCTATGTACCACAGTATCACTGTGTCAGTGTAACACTGTATTATAGTACCACAGTATCACTGTATCACATTATCACAGTATTACTGTATCACAGCATTACAGAATCACTGTATCACTGTATCAACAGTATACTGTATCCCAGTGTCAGAGTATCCCTGTATCACAGTATTACACTATAATTGTACCACTGTATCAGAGTATCACAGTGTCACTGTATCACAATATCACAGTGTTACTGTATCACAGTATCACTGTATCAGAGGATCCAAGTGTCACTGTATCACAGAATCACTGCGTCACAGTATCACAGTATCATTGTATCACAGTATCACAGTATCACTGTATCAAAGTATGACAGAATCACAGCATCAGTGTATCATTGCATCACAGTATCACTGAATCACAGTATCACTGCATCAGCAGTATCACCGTATGACTGTTTCACAGAATCACTGTATCAGAGTATGCCATTTTCACAGTATTAAAGTATCAAATTATTACAGTATCACTGCATCACAGTATTACAAAATCCTTGTATCACAGTACAACAGTATCACGTTATCACATAATCACAGTATCACAGTATCATAATATCACTGTATCATTGTATCACAGTATCACTCTATAACAGCATCACTATATCTCAGAATCACTTTATCATTGTATCACAGTATCAAAGTGTCACTGTATCAAAGTATCACAGTGTCACTCTATCACAGTATCACTGTATCACAGTATCACCGTATCACTGTATCACAGTGTCTCTGTATCACTGTATCACAGTATCACAGTGTCACAGTAGAACTGCCTCATTATCACTCCAGATCACGGTTTTCTCAATAGTGAGATGATCAAGTACTTTGTTGAGATAGACAGCTAATTTTGTACCTACATAGAGTGCTGTCAGTTCCAATTGTGGTACTGTTCTGACCTTCAAGGGTGCTACCCTGGCCTTTGAAGTAATTAGTGTACTTCCTTCAGCATTACTCATGTAAGCTACAGCGCCATAACCTCTGGTTGACGCATCACAGAACACATGTAATGTGTAATTGTTTCCCTCTTGACCTATTTGTCTGGGAAATTTAATTTGATGAAGTTGTTTAAACTCCTTGGATATTTCATCCCATGCTTGACTCATTTCTAGAGGCAAGTTCTCATCCCATCCAATTTTGATTTTCCGTGCTTCTTGCATAAGCATTTTACCTTTTATAGTAATTGGTGAGACGAGTCCTAGAGGATCAAAACATTGTGATACCTCTGACAGTAAACTACGTTTAGTGAGTGTACTGCATGATTTATTGTTTATCCTTTTGAGACTCAAAGTATCTTCCTGTGTGTTCCAATTAAGTCCCAGCATATTGTTGCAATCAGGAATTTCAGTTTCAGGGAAATCTTCTTTGATAAGTTCCCTTAATTGCTTTGAATTTGTATTCCACATCCTTAGAGGCATATTTGCTTCTTTCATCTCCTTGTTAGCTTCTCTGTATAAGGATTTCAAATCCTCCTCTTTATTCACATTACCTTGAAGATTGTCCACATAGAAACTTTTCTTTAAGATTTCTTTGAAGGGACTTTCAGATTTCTTCAAATGTGTATTTAGAGTAGCTTCTAGTAAGAATGGAGAGGATGTTGCACCAAATAATACTGATTTAAAACGATAAGTTTTCACAGGACTTTGAGGATCATGTGGATTTTCAGGCCACAAGAATCGAGTATAATCTCTATCTATTTCTTGTAGTCCTACTCTTAAGAAAGCCTTGGAAATATCAGCCGTGTAGGCATATGGGTTTGTGCGAAATTTCATAAGCACGTCTCCAAGCTTCTCAGTTAGTGAAGGTCCGGTCATCAGACAGTCATTAAGACTTGCTACATCTTTATTTGCACGTGCGCTGCAATTATATACAACACGTAGTGGAGTGGTTTCAGAATCTTTTCTGACTCCATGGTGCGGAAGATAATGAGCGTTTGTCTTCAACTTATCTTCGACTATTTCCTCAATGAATTTATTGTCCAACTGTTCTTGTATGATATTATCATAGACAGTCAGTAGCTCTGGATTCTTCCTGAGCTCATGTATTTGTGCTTTCATCTGTCCGAAAGCCATGCGATAATTGCTAGGTAGATGTGGTGGATTTAATTTCCATGGTAACCTAACCCAATACTGTCCATCTTTATATTTGACAGTGTCCAAATATTGGTTATAAGTCTGAGACTCTTGTGGGCTTGGTTTATTTACATCAATACCTATCGTATCTAAATCCCACAACTTATCAACTGGTTCATTCATTTCTTCCAGTAATGATAATTTTTGCTGTGGTACATGATCAGCGGTTATTCTCGTAACTAGTACATTTTCCACTGAATCAATATCAGCTTCTTTCCCACTTTCAGAGGGAATGGGACAACATATCATGTGGCCTCCTGCTGTTTTCAGCAAGTGAACATCATGTTTACTTACTATATTTTGCACAAAACAGTGATAATAATCACTTCCAATGATTAAATCAATTGGACTAATAGTGTCCGTCTGTATGTCAGGACAGGCTAACTTGACCTTAGCTGCTTTCAGTGCTGCAACTGTTTCTTTTAATCCCTGGATCTGCACAGACTTAGGCAAATCATCTACTACCACAGCTTCTACTGTCTTTTTCCTGTTTCCTAGACCAACAGTGATTCTGGCTAGGTCATATGTCTGTTTACCAGAATTGTGGAAAAAACCAGCTATATCTAACTGTATGTTGGCATAGGGTTGTTTATTCAGTTTCTGCAACACTGATCTTCTTATGAAGGACCTTTGTGAGCCTTGATCAAATAGTGTTAGCACATTGGTTTTGTGTAATTTATTAGATAACTCAACTCGAGCTATCGGGAGAGCAGTTGCTTTAAACTTATCTCTCACATTTAATGCTGTTGCTTGTTGACTTCCTGATTCTGTGGAAGTCTGCTGCTGTTCAGCAAAAGTATTTGGGCATAATGCTGTATGATGCATACCCTTGCATTTAAAACACTTCTTCAGTGAGCATTTTCCTCCCTTGTGTTCACCTAAACACTTGATGCATCTTTTCAGCTGATGAATACGTTGTTTACGTGCCTCCATTGATGTGTATTGAATACAATACTGTGCCCAATGTGTTCCATCACAAAGTACACATTTTGGAGTACGTTTATGTGTGACAGTCTGTTTACTGTCTATTGTATTCACAGCTTGATAAATGCCTATATGGGATTTCCCATTATGTAGTTTAGTGGGAGTAGGTATACTCTTTTTATACTGAGTTGAAGGTTTATTATCCACTGGATTTGTGGATTCTTCATCTTGTCTCGTTGCTTGCATGCATGAAACTATTGTTTGTAAACCATTGCTAATTTCTTGACAAGTGAAATAGCGTTTATTGAACATAATATTTAATCGTTCAATAGTTTGTGGTGACAGCTTATCCTGTACAATACCACTGATAAACCAATCACATTGTCTTAGGTCATATTTAGCATCTAGAGATCTGAGACTATTGTCTAATGTAATTCTAAATGCCTGTAAGTCTGAAAAACAATGTTTGGGTGGCTTCAAGCTTGATATTAAGACTGCATGTCTAACTCTAGCCTTGTCAGCATCGAAGTAATTGTCTGCTAAGACACGTAAGGCTATTTGATAATTACCTTTAACCACCGGAAATGACTTAATCAGTTCATAGGGTTCTCCCTTCACAAGACATTTAAGATAATTGAACTTAGCAATCTCATCTATGTCAGTTCGTGAATTTACTATGGATTGAAAACCACTAATGAATTCTTCATAATTATGACCTTGGAAAATAGGTAATGACAATGTAGGTAAGCTTGGTAATGGGACACTTGTTGTTACAGGTGTAACAGGTGTTTGACCACTAGTTACAGTAGGTCTCTGTGACAGAGTTTTACGGCAGATAGCCTGTACTCCTGTCCACCTTAATTGTTGATCACTAAACGTATCCAAAACATTTTTAATTTCATCTTCAGATGGATCTGATTCAAGAAATTTATTTTCATAATGTGTATAGTCTGAATTAATTATTTCCAGACGTTGTGTAAATAATTCAAACTTGACCTCAAGATCATCAAAATCTATGTTTGTATCTTGAGTTAATCCTAGACAGACTGAAATTAGATTTTCTAATTGTGTAATCTTAGTCTGTAAGGACTGAAACTGAGTTTTCAAACAAGCCATTTTAATGGTATACTGAAAATTCTAGCACCACACTTAGAGTGTTTAAAAAACACTGTACTGCTATAAACAGCTGAGTTTTTGTTATGCTTAAGTCAGCAATAATCGAGTCAGACACTACTGACCCACTAAGCTTAACCTCAGGGTCAATGACCATGAAGGGTACACCGTACATGTGGCTGGTGTTTATGGCTTGTGTGCTGTGTCAGCCTGACCATGATGATTAATCGTAAATAACGATGTTATACACTTCATTCACTATACACTATAAATGTCACTGTATAACTGTAAATCACACGTGAATATTACTTACACATATATAAATTTCACTGTTAATATATATTTGAAAGCTTACACTTTA
Source organism: Cherax quadricarinatus (assembly GCF_038502225.1). Lineage (NCBI taxonomy): Eukaryota > Metazoa > Arthropoda > Malacostraca > Decapoda > Parastacidae > Cherax > Cherax quadricarinatus. The sequence goes on from NW_027201715.1 coordinate 4,963, forward strand.
TATATAAGTTCCTTTAATATAACAGGTAGATCTATAAGAAACAAACTTTAACACAATCTTGTCTCTTAATTTCTGTCTATAAACATTATAAACACTATGTGTATATATATACACTCAGACAAACAACATCACTTGGGTGTTGTCTTAATCAGCGATTTCAAGATTGGAGCAGTTGATGGAGGGTGCAGGATACCATCCCCCGTCTTCTTGTTGGGTGAGTCACCCAGCTCCCGTTTTCGTTGGGTGAACGCTGGGTGAGCGCCCGTTTTCTTTTGGCTGCCCATTCTCTGTGATTGAGTCTGGAGGGACTCATTTATACTGATTTATATTGTAAAACACTAGTTTTACATTCTTTTTTCGAAGGACCTTGGCTCATGGGTTATTTGTACACTGTAGTACAACATATTTGGACCACAGTGTGGTCTTTATCCGGTTCGAGCACGACCAAAGCTCTGCTGAGAATTTTGGCCTTACCTGCCGTGTTTATTATAATATATAATGAACACTTAGCTGATAAATGACAGCAAATCGTCTACACAGCCGCCCCTGCAGACGAGGTCTAGAAGCTGTCGAAACCATCACAACAGTGGGCTGTCAAGAGATACAATTTGTAAGTATAAATTACCCCTAGGGGGTGTTATGTCAGCATATTTCATTCGATGATGGCTGACGAAATACTTACTTGTTTGGACTCAAAAGTCCACACCTTACTGCCGATTATAGGTTGATTACAAACTCCTTGTGACTCAAGAATTGCGCAATCCCCCGATCTACAAGAAATTCGTAACATACCTTGCTCTTTGTAACGTGAGCTATGGTGTTCTCAACACCTTCGACAGATATCGGTGACTTGATAGAAGCTGAAGTGTCCTTGGATGTCCATGTCTTCCATTGTCTAGGAAACGCACACTGGTACACTATGTTCCACAAGATTTGTCTTTATTGTTCACAATGTATCACAAGAGAAGCTGATCACACCTCTCCTATGTTTATTGTGTTTTGTGAGACACTTTATTCACACTAACGCACAGATCAGTGTTCTTTGTTGGTTATCCTGGCGTCAGTGTCACTCGTAGTAGAGTCAAAGATAGTCTGCCAGACTCCACAGCGCTCCATGCTGTCACTGCCCCCAGCACAAAAAAAACGCTGACCTAGTACCTTGCATCCCTGTCACCTCCTCGATGAAGCAAAGCAAAATGTTTGTTTCTTGCTGTCTTAAGCATAGACAACAATGTACACTATTTTTACTTTGGTAATAAAGTGGGAGCAGGATTTTCCTTAATTGTCCTGCTAAGTAAGAGATGTACTGTCTCTTATAAAAATACACGTTGCAACACCCCTGCAAGGAGCAGAGGTCACTTGATTACGTGGCATAGCATCTGTGATCAATTACTCACTCTAGCAGTAAACAAGACGCTCGCCCCTTCTGAGTGGCCCCTCAGGGCTGAGAGGGCTGAAGGGGGCTGAAGGGGGCTATACCCCCCTCCTGGAGAAAATTTCTCCACAGTATCACTGAATCATTGTATCAGAGAATCACTGTATCATAGTATCTTTGTACCACAATATCACTGTATCACACCTATCACTGTATCTCAGTATCACATTATCACTGTATCGCAGTATCATTGTATCACAATATCACTGTATCATTGAATCACAGTATCACTGCATCACAGTATCACTGTATCTCAGTATCACATTATCACTGTATCACAGTATCAAAGTATCACTGTGTCACAGTATCGCAGTGTCAGTGTATCAAAGTAACACTGTATCACAGTATCACTGTATAACTGTATTACAGTGTCACTGTCTCATTGCATCACAGTATCACAGTGTCACAGTATCACTGTATCACAGTATCAGTGTATTAGAGTATCACAATATCACTGTATCAGTGTTTCACAGTACATCTGTATCACTGTATCACAATATCACAGTATCGCAGTATCACAGCATCTTTGTATCACAGTATCACTGTTTCCCAGTATCACAGTATCACTGTATCACTACATCACAGCATCACTGTATGACAGTATCACAATATCACTGTGTGACAGTGTCACAGTATTACAGTATCAGAGAATCATTGTATCACTGTATCACAGTATCACTGTATGACTGTATCACAGTGTCACAGTATCACAGTATCACAGTATCACTTCATCACTGTATCGCAGTATCACTGTATCACAGTATCACTGTGTGACAGTATCACAGTGTCACAGTGTCACTGTTTAGCAGTATCACTGTATCACGATATCAATAGTATCACTGTATCAACAGTATAATTGTTTCAATGTATCACAGAATCACTGCATAACTATATCACTGTACCACAGTATCACTGTATCACTGTATCATTGTATCACAGCATCACTGTGTCACAGAATCATTGCATCACTGTATCACAGTATCAACAGTATCACTGTATCAACATAATCATTGTTTCACAGAATCACTGCATCACAATATCTTTTTTTACAGTATCATGGTATCACAGTATCAACAGTTTCTCTGTATCAACAATATCACTGTTTCAATGTGTCACTATCACAGTATCACTGTGTCACAGTATCACAGTATCACTGTATCACATTAAATCTGAATCACTCTATCACTGTATCTTTTTTCACAGTATCACGGTATCACAGTATCAACAGAATCACTGTATAAATATCACTCAAAGAGAGTATCACTGTATCACAGTATGACTGCATCAGTTTCACTGTATCACAGTATGACTGCATCAGTTTCACTGTATCACAGTATCAACACTATCTCTGTATCAACAGTATCAATGATTCAATGTATCAATATCAGAGTATCACTGTATCACAGTATCACTGCATCACAGTAAATCTGAAACACTGTATCACATCATTAGTGAATCTCTTTATCAGAGTATATCGGTATCAGTGTATCACTGTGGCAGTATCAAAAGTATCACTGTATCGACAGTATGAGTGTATCACTGTATAACTGTATCACAGTATCACTGTACCAGAGTATCCTGGAATCATTGTATCACAGTATCTTTGTATCACATTATCACT
>NW_027201716.1:0-7998 GCF_038502225.1 Cherax quadricarinatus
GCTCCTCTGACTAGCCTCTCATTGGTCCATGGGCTGGCTCCTCTGACTAGCCTCTCAGTGGTCCAGGCGCTCGCTACTCTGTATAGCCTCTCAGTGGTCAGGGCGCTAGCTCCTCTGACTAGCCTCTCAGTGGTCCAGGCATTAGCTCCTCTGACTAGCCTCTCAGCAGTTTAGGCGCTCGCTACTCTGACAGCCTCTCAGTGGTTCAGGCGCTCGCTACTCTGACTAGCTTCTCAGTGGTCCAGGCGCTTGCTACTCTGACTAGCCTCTCAGTGGTCCAGGCGTTCGCTACTCTGACTAGCCTCTCAGTGGTCCAGGCACTCGCTACTCTGACTAGCCTCTCAGTGGTCCAGGCGCTCGCTACTCTGACTAGCCTCTCAGTGGTCCAGGCGCTCGCTACTCTGACTAGCCTCTCAGTGGTCCAGGCGCTCGCTACTCTGACTAGCCTCTCAGTGGTCCAGGCACTCGCTCCTCTGACTAGCCTCTCAGTGGTCCAGGTGCTCGCTACTCTGACTAGCCTCTCTGGTCCAGGTGCTCAGTGCCTCTCAGTCCAGGTGCTAGCTACTCTGACTAGCCTCTCAGAGGTCCAGGCGCTCGCTTCTCTGACTAGCCTCTCAGTGGTCCAGGCGCTCACTCCTCTGACTAGCCTCTCAGTGGTCCAGGTGCTCGCTACTCTGACTAGCCTCTCAGTGGTCCAGGCGCTCGCTCCTCTGACTAGCCTCTCAGTGGTCCAGGCGCTCGCTACTCTGACTAGCCTCTCAGTGGTCCATGCACTCGCTATCCTGACTAGCCTCTCAGTGGTCCAGGCGCTCGCTCCTCTGACTAGCCTCTCAGTGGAAAAGGTGCTCGCTCCTCTGACTGGCCTCTCAGTGGTCCAGGCGCTCGCTCCTCTGACTAGCCTCTCAGTGGTCCAGGCGCTCGCTCCTCTGACTAGCCTCTCAGTGGTCCAGGCGCTCGCTCCTCTGACTAGCCTCTCAGTGGTCCAGACGCTCTTTACTCTGACTAGCCTCTCAGTTGTCCAGGCGACTAGCCTCTCGCTACTCTGACAAGCCTCTCAGTGGTCCAGGCGCTCACTACGCTGACTAGCCTCTCAGTGGTCCAGGACCTCGCTACTCTGACTAGCCTCTCAGCGGTCCAGGCGCTTGCTACTCTGACTAGCTTCACAGTGGTCTAGGCGCTCGCTACTCTGACTAGCCTCTCAGTTGTCAAGGCGCTCGCTACTCTGACTAGCCTCTCAGTGGTCCAGGCTCTCGCTACTCTGACTAGCCTCTCTCCAGGCGCTCGCTCCTCTGCCTCTCAGTGGTCGCAGGCTCTGACTAGCCTCTCAGTGGTCCAGCGCTTGTTACTCTGACTGGCCTCTCAGTGGTCCAGGCGCTTCCTCCTCTGACTAGCCTCTCAGTGGTCCATGCGCTCGCTACTCTGACTAGCCTCTCAGTGGTCCAGGGCGCTCGCTCCTCTGACTAGCCTTTCAGTGGTCATGGGCTCGCTCCTCTGACTAGCCTCTGAGGGGTCCAGGTGCTCACTCCTCTGACTAGCCTCTCAGTGGTCCAGGCGCTCGCTACTCTGACTAGCCTCTAAGCGGTCCAGGCGCTCGGTACTCTGACTAGCCTCTCAGTGGTCCAGGCGCTCGCTACTCTGACTAGCCTGTCAGTGGTCCAGGCACTCGCTACTCTGACTATCCTCTAAGCGGTCCAGGCGCTTGCTACTCTGACTAGGCTGACAGTGGTCCAGGCACTCACTACTCTGACTATCCTCTCAGTTGTCCAGGCGCTCGCTACTTTGACTAGCCTCTCAGTGGTCCAGGCGCACTCTACTCTGAATAGCCTCTCTGTGGTCCAGGCTAGCTCGCACTACTCTGACTAGCCTCTCAGTGGTCCAGGCGCTCGCTCGCTCCTCTGACTAGCCTCTCAGTGTCTAGTCCAGGTCAAGGTGCTCACTACTCTGACTAGCTCTCTCTGACTAGCCTCTCAGCAGTCCAGGCGCTCGCTCCTCTGACTAGCCTCTCAGTGGTCCAGGCGCTCTGCTAGCCTCTCAGTGGTCTAGGCGCTCACTACTCTGATAGCCTCTCAGTGGTAGCCTCTCAGCCTCTGGTCAGGTGCGCTGACTAGCCTCTCTCTGACTGAATAGCCTCTCAGTGGTCAGGGCGCTAACTCCTCTGACTAGCCTATCAGTGGTCCAGGCGCTCGCTTCTCTTAAAAGCCTCTCAGTGGTCCTTGCGCTTGCTCCTCTGACTAGCCTCTAAGTGGTCCAGGCACTCGCTCCTCTGACTAACCTCTCAGTGGTCCAGGCGCTCGCTTCTCTGACTAGCCTCTCAGTGGTCCAGGCTCTAGCTCCTCTCAGTAGTCCAGGAGCTCGATTCTTTCAGTGGTCGAGGCATTCGCTCCTCTCAGTGGTCGAGGTGCTCACTCCTCTCAGTGGTCCAGGCACTCGCTTCTCTCAGTGGTCCAACCGCTCGCTCCTCTCAGTGGTCGAGGCGCTCGCTCCTCTCAGTGGTCCAGGCGCTCGCTCCTCTGACTAGCCTCTGAGAGGTCGAGGCGTTCGCTCCTCTGACTAGCCTCTGAGGGGTCCAGGTGCTCGCTCCTCTTACTAGCCTCTCAGTGGTCCAGGTACTTGCTCCTTTCAGTGGTACAGGGGCTCGCTACTCTGACTAGACTCTCAGTGGTCCAGGTGCTCGCTCCTCTGAGTAGCCTCTCAGTGGTCCAGGGGCTCGTTCCTCTGACTAGCCTATCAGTGGTCCAGGCGCTTGCTCCTCTGACTATCCTCTCAGTGGTCCAGGTACTCGTTTTTTTGACTAGCCTCTAAGTGGCCCAGGTGCTCACTCTTCTGACTAGCCTCTCAGTGGTCTAGGCGCTCGCTACTCTGTATAGCCTCTCATTGGTCAGGTCGCTAGCTGCTCTGACTAGCCTCTGAGTGGTCGAGGCGTTCGCTCCTCTGACTAGACTCTCAGCAGTTTAGGCGCTCGCTACTCTGACAGGCTCTCAGTGGTCCAGGTACTCACTACTCTGACTAGCTTCTAAGTGGTCCAGGCGCTCGCTACTCTGACTAGCCTCTCAGTGGTCCAGGTGCACGCTCCTCTGACTAACCTCTCAGCGGTCCAGGCGCTCGCTACTGTGACTAGCCTCTCAGTGGTCCAGGTGTTCGCTACTCTGACTAGCCTCTCAGTGGTCCAGGCACTCGCTACTCCGACTAGCCTCTCAGTGGTCCAGGCACTCGCTCTTCTGACTAGCCTCTCAGTGGTCCAGGCGCTCGCTCCTCTGACAAGCCTCTCAGTGGTCCAGGCGCTCGCTACTCTGACTAGCATCTCAGTGGTCCAGGTGCTCGCTCTTCTGACTAGCCTCTCAGTGGTCTATGTGCTCGCAACTCTGACTAGCCTCTCAGTGGTCCAGGTGCTCGCTACTCTGACTAGCCTCTCAGTGATCTAGGTGCTCGCTACTCTGACTAGCCTCTCAGTGGTCCAGGCGCTCGCTACTCTGACTAGCCAGTCAGTGGTCCAGGCACTCGCTACTCTTACTAGCCTCTCAGTGGTCCAGGTGCTCGTTCCTCTCAGTGGTACAGGGGCTAGCTACTCTGACTAGCCTCTCAGTGGTCCAGGTGCAAGCTCCTCTGAATAGCCTCTCAGCAGTCGAGGCGATCGCTACTCTGACAGCCTCTCAGTGGTCGAGGCACTTGCTACTCTGACTAGCCTCTCAGTGGTTCAGGCGCTCGCTACACTGACTAGCCTCTCAGTGGTCCAGGCGCTCGCTCCTCTGACTAGCCTCTCAGAGGTCCAGGCACTCGCTACTCTGAATAGCCTCCCAGTGGTCCAGGCGCTCACTACTCTGACTAGCCTCTCAGCGGTCCAGATGTTCGCTACTCTGACTAGCCTCTCAGTTGTCCAGGCGCTCGCTACCCTGTCTAGCCTCTCAGTGGTTCAGGCGCTCGCTACTCTGACTAGCCTCTCAGTGGTCCAGGCGCTCGCTACTCGGAGTAGCCTCACAGTGATCCAGGTGCTCGCTACTCTGACTAGCCTCTCAGTGGTCCGGGCGCTCGCTACTCTGACTAGCCTCTCAGTGGTCCAGGTGCTCGCTACTCTGACTAACCTCTCAGTGGTCTAGGCGCTCGCTCCTCTCAGTGGTACAGGGGCTCGCTACTCTGACTAGCCTCTCAGTTTTCCAGGCACTCGCTCCTCTGACTAGCCTCTCAGTGGTCCAGGCGCTCACTCCTCTGACTAGCCTCTCAGTGGTACATGCGCTCTCTACTCTGACTAGCCTCTCAGTGGCCCAGGTGCTCGCTCCTCTGATTATCCTCTCAGTGGTCCATGTGCTCGCTCATCTGACTAGCCTCTCAGTGGTCCAGGTGCTCGCTACTCTGACTAGCCTCTCAGTGGTAAAGGCGCTCGCTCCTCTGACTAGCCTCTCAATGGTCCAGGCGCATGCTCCTCTGACTAGCCTCTCAGTGGTCAAGGCGCTCGCTACTCTGACTAGCCTCTCAGTGGTCAATGTGCTCCCTCCTCTGATTAGCCTTTCAGTGGTCCATGGGCTCGCTCCTCTGACTAGCCTCTCAGTGGAAAAGGTGCTCGCTCCTCTGACTAGCCTCTCAGTGGTCCAGGCGCTCGCTACTCTGACTAGCCTCTCAGTGGTCCAGGTGCTCGCTACTCTGACTAGCCTCTCAGTGGTCCAGATACTCGCTACTCTGACTAGCCTCTCTGTTGTCCAGGCGTTCGCTACTCTGACTAGCCTCTCAGTGGTTCAGGCACTCGCTACTCTGACTAGCCTCTCAGTGGTCCAGGCGCTCGCTACTCTGACTAGCCTCTCAGCGGTCCAGGCGTTCGCTCCTCTGACTAGCCTCTCAGTGGTCCAGGCGCTCGCTACTCTGACTAGCCTCTCAGTGGTAAAGGCGCTCGCTCCTCTGACTAGCCTCTCAGTGGTCAAGGCGCTCGCTACTCTGACTAGCCTCTCAGTGGTCAAGGCGCTCGCTACTCTGACTAGCCTCTCAGTGGTCAATGCGCTCCCTCCTCTGATTAGCCTTTCAGTGGTCCATGGGCTCGCTCCTCTGACTAGCCTCTCAGTGGAAAAGGTGCTCGCTCCTCTGACTGGCCTCTCAGTGGTCGAGGCGCTCGCTTCTCTGACTAGCCTCTCAGTGGTCCAGGCGCTTGCTACTCTGACTAGCCTCTCAGTGGTCCAGGTGCTCGCTACTCTGACTAGCCTCTCAGTGGTCCAGACGCTCGCTACTCTGATTAGCCTCTCTGTTGTCCAGGCGCTCGCTACTCTGACTAGCCTCTCAGTGGTTCAGGCACTCGCTACTCTGACTAGCCTCTCAGGGGTCCAGGCGCTCGCTACTCTGACTAGCCTCTCAGCGGTCCAGGCGTTCGCTCCTCTGACTAGCCTCTCAGTGGTCCAGGCGCTCGCTACTCTGACTAGATTCTCAGTGGTCCTGGTGCTCGCTAATCTGTCTAGCCTCTAAGTGGTCCAGGCGCTCGCTCCTCTGACTAGCCTCTCAGTGGTCTAGGTGCTCAATACTCTGACTAGATTCTCAGTGGTCCAGGCGCTCGCTAATCTGACTAGCTTCTAAGTGGTCCAGGTGCTCGCTCCTCTGACTAGCCTCTCAGTGGTCCAGGCGCTCGCTCCTCTGACTAGCCTCTCAGTGGTCCAGGGGCTCGCTCCTCTGACTAGCGTCTCTCGAGGTGCTAGCTCGTCTGACTAGCCTCTCAGTGGTCCAGGCGCTCGCTACTCTGACTAGCCTCTCAGTGGTAAAGGCGCTCGCTCCTCTGACTAGCCTCTCAATGATCCAGGCGCTGGCTCCTCTGATTAGCCTCTCAGTGGTCAAGGCGCTCGCTACTCTGACTAGCCTCTCAGTGGTCGATGCACTCGCTCCTCTGACTAGCCTCTCAGTGGTCCATAGGCTCACTCCTCTGAATAGCCTCTCAGTTGTAGAGGCACTCACTACTCTGACAATCCTCTCAGTGGTAAAGGCACTCACTACTCTGACTAGCCTCTCAGTGGTCTAGGTGCTGGCTCCTCTGACTAACCTCTCAGTTGTCCAGGCACTCGCTACTCTGACTAGCCTCTCAGTGGCCCATGCGCTCGCTACTCTGACTAGCCTCTCAGTGGTAAAGGCGCTCGCTCCTCTGACTAGCCTCTCAATGGTCCATGTGCTCGCTCCTCTGACTAGCCTCTCAGTGGTCAAGGCGCTCGCTACTCTGACTAGCTTCTCAGTGGTCCAGGTGCTCACTCCTCTGACTAGCCTCTCAGTGGTCCAGTTGCTCGCTCCTCTGACTAGCCTCTCAGTGGTCCAGGGGCACGCTCCTCTGACTGGCCTCTCAGTGGTCCAGGCACTCACTCAACTGACTAGGCTCTCAGTGGTCCAGGTGCTCGCTAATCTGACTAGCCTCTCAGTGGTCCAGGCGCTCGCTCCTCTGACTAGCCTCTCAGTGGTCCAGGCGCTCGCTACTTTGGGTAGCCTCTCAGTGGTCAATGCGCTCGCTACTCTGACTAGCCTCTCAGTGTTCCAGGCGCTTGCTACTCTGACTAGCCTCTCAGTGGTCCAGGCGTTCGCTACTCTGACTAGCCTCTCAGTGGTCCAGGCACTCGCTACTCTGACTAGCCTCTCAGTGGTCCAGGCGCTCGCTACTCTGACTAAATTCTCAGTGGTCCAGGCGCTCGCTAATCTGACTAGCCTCTAAATTGTCCAGGGTCTCGCTCCTCTGACTAGCCTCTCAGTGGTCCATGGGCTCGCTCCTCTGAATAGCCTCTCAGTGGTCCAGCCGCTCGCTACTTTGACTAGATTCTCAGTGGTAAAGGAGCTCGCTACTCTGACTAGTCTCTCAGTGGTCCAGGCACTTGCTCCTCTGACTAGCCTCTCAGTGGTCCAGGCTCGCTCGCTACTCTGACTAGCCTCTCAGTGGTCCATGTGCTCGCTCCTCTGACTAGCCTCTCAGTGGTCCAGGTGCTCGCTACTCTGACTAGCCTCTCAGTGGTCAGCTGACTAGCCAGTCTCCAGGCACTCGCTACTCTTACTAGCCTCTCAGTGGTGCGCGCTACTCTGACTAGACTCTCAGTGGTCCAGGCGCTCGCTCCTCTGACTAGCATCTCTGTGGACAAGGTGCTCGCTACTCTGACTAGCCTCTCAGTGGTCCAGGCGCTCACTCCTCTGACTAGCCTCTCAGTGGTCCAGGCGCTCACTACTCTGACTAGCCTCTCATTTTAGGCGCTCGCTACTCTGACAGCCTCTCAGTGGTTCAGGCGCTCGCTACTCTGACTAGCTTCTCAGTGGTCCAGGTGCTTGCTACTCTGACTAGCCTCTCAGTGGTCCAGGTGCTCGCTCCTCTGACTAGCCTCTCAGTGGTCAAGGCGCTCGCTCCTCTGACTAGCCTCTCAGTGGTCCAGGCGCACGCTCCTCTGACTAGCCTCTCAGTGGTAAAGGCGCTCGCTCCTCTGAGTGGTAGCCTGACTAGCCTCTCAGTGGTCCATGGCACTCGCTCCTCTGACTAGCCTCTCAGTGGAAAAGGCACTCGCACCTCTGACTGGCCTCTCAGTGGTCCAGGCGCTCACTCCTCTGACTAGCCTCTCAGTGGTCCAGGTGCTCGCTACTCTGACTAGCCTCTCAGTGGTCCAGGCGCTCGCTACTCTGACTAGCCTCTCAGTGGTCCAGACGCTCGCTACTCTGACTAGCCTCTCAGTGGTCCAGGTGCTCGCTCCTCTGACTAGCCTCTCAGTGGTGGTTCTAGCCTCTCTGCACTCGCTACTCTGACTAGCCTCTCAGTGGTCCAGGCACTCGGCTGACTAGCCTCTCAGTGGTCCAGGCGCTACTCTGACTAGCCTCTCAGTGGTCCAGGCATTCGCTCCTCTGACTAGCCTCTCAGTGGTCCAGGCGCTTGCTACTCTGACTAGATTCTCAGTGGTCCAGGCGCTCGCTCGTCTGACTAGCCTCTCAGTGGTCCAGGCGCTCGCTCCTCTGACTAGCCTCTCAGTGGTCCAGGCGCTATGTACTCTGACTAGCCTCTCAGTGGTCCAGGCGCTC
>NW_027201717.1:0-7989 GCF_038502225.1 Cherax quadricarinatus
TATCTCTCAGCCCCCTTCAGCTCTCTGAGGGACTTAGCCCGTCTGGAAGGGGCTGGTGGACTCTTCCTTGAAAAGCAACTTTGAGAAACAAGTTATCTACCATGTCTCTCTCCGTGCTAGAATTTCTGATCAACTATACAATGAGGGTTAAATGAAAATTACTCTTTCTCCATAGCGGGAAAATTGAGGGAAAATCTGCTCCCCACTTGATCTACAAGTTGGGACTATTATGACTTCTAGTCTACAGCTAAATAACAAGAAACCTGCCGTCTTGTGTTAATTCTGATTGAATAGCAATGGATGGATATAAAGCTGAATTCAGCAGTTTTTGTTTTGTGCAGATAATGAACTGGTTAGGGTTGGGCAGGGTGACAAGCTAGATTAAATTCAGATATCAGAGCGTGAACACGTCACAAATCTCCCGCTGAGAACAAAGATAATGATTTTGTGCGATCAGCTCTGAATACTGTCAATCTCCACTAGGAAAACTAGTGTTAAAAAGAAACACAAGTGCATTATCCGTGGTATAATCCAGTTGGTGTCGTGGTATGCATTAAGGTGTTATGAACAGAGGGACAAGATATCACCCTATTACGTAACGAATGACCGAAGTGACTCCCTGTCAACGAGTGAGGACATAACTATGCATCTTTAGCAGCCTACTTAAGATATCGATACCGGGGTATACTTCCCCTACAACAAACTAGGGGAAATTTGGTCATTTACAATACGCAGGTAAGTTCAGTTACACCCACATCTAATTACGTTAGCTGCAGCTAATAGGTGGAGGTGAGATTTGACTGGAGTTACTAATAGATCACGTGAAGTGCGGATGATTCACCCAAAACCCAGTAAGTTCCACTACACATTTCAGATAGTAATGAAATGCTGGATATACGCTCCTTTGGAGCAAATTGTATGACTAACTTGTTAATAACAACCCATGTGGAACCTGAAACAGCATCCCGAAGGGATTTCCAGGGAGCGGCTGTTGGAAATCGTGTTGTTAAAAGATAAGTAACACTTGTACTATGTTTATTTTCATGCAGGAAAGTGTACTTATCTAGCCAGTTTTCCACAAGCGGTATATTTCGTTGTATATACTGTACATTAAAAGTGCTCATTGTCTGTAGCTTTACCTGTGACTCCCACACCTCTCTCACCAAATCTTGCTCAATAGGAAAATTTTTAATGTCAAAGCAGATAGTGATCGCGTGTAAGAAATGCAGGAATCCACAGGCAGCCGTGTCGTTGAGCTTATACGAACATTTTGTCAACAAAAAGGAAAACGTGCAGTATAGGAGGACAGGCATTATGTTTTGAACGGAAGAAGCAGTGTGATGTGTGTGTGTGTGTGTGTGTGTGTGTGTGTGTGTGTGTGTGTGTGTGTGTGTGTGTAAAGACACCATAATACAGAACAAACCAATATTTTTAAATGAAATTTCACTCAGGATAGAGAATTATCTTGCCTGAGATTTGAGACATAGTAAAGATCAATCCAGAGAGAAACATCGTCCAAAATAAAAGCTTAATCTGCATTTCTCGTATTTTTTTTTTTACCCACTTGCTGGCTGCCATGTTTCTCACATCACCACTGTGATAGCGTAATCTTATCTAACGTCGCTCCACAACATCTCAAATATACCTGATTCAACAGTGAATAGAAAACGTCCAAAAAACTGTATAAAGAAAGGAATTTGGCATCAGCACATACTTCACTAAAACATCGGCTGAAAGAGGTGGAACTAGGGTAGTCTTGAGGACCCTAACAACGTTATCAAAACTGCCACAATATAATCAATTTAACAAATATAAAAAATAAGCCGATAAGGTATCTGTTATAACATTACCAGAGGTCCGAGAATATTAGAGCCAGTTGCTTTCTAAATTAGGCTCTGTTAATATAGAAAAAGTCAACTGAAAACTTAAAGGTTAATAGACTGGAAGACGATATAACAATAACCATCTGAGTAATAAATGATCTCGACACACCAGTGGTGGTTCATGAATAGAACTAAAACTATCCTTACACATACCTTCTAGTATGTATAGCAAAAGTTATACATACCAAGTACGACTTTGCAGTGGCCTCATGGTTTACTAGGTGAAGTCAGTTTTATCTACTGTTGTTCACAGTGACTGAAATTTATATGCGCAATAGTAACTTTTTTTTATGACAAACAGAAGTATCATGAAACCTGACTTTGGCCAGTTGGAGAAATGATTTTTCAGACAAGTAGGTGACTGGCACTTAGAACACAACAAATACTTGTCCAGGATTAATTCTGAAAAGCACCTGGAAGTCCATCACTCCCTTTCTCCCTCCTACCAGTCACATCTAAAGAGGAAAGTGACTCTCCTCTCAGGTATGTTCTAAGATATTCTGATGTTAATATGGCGGGTTATGGCATTTTATTGAGAATTCATGAAGTCCCTGGTGAACGAAACGTCTCTGCAATAAAATGCTTTAAATCGCATATTGAGTCATTAATATACTGCAAAGTTTGCTTGCACAATTCCTATGAATGCTAATACCACCCATGACCCTGCTCTCTCTCATGATAAGTAAGGCTGATGTGCAGCATGAGTTTCGCCTATACAGCAGGCTTCAGCAATCAAATAGAGAGGAGGCAGCGGAAACAGTGGAGATGTAAAGACGTAATCAGTCCACCGCCCATGAAGACGTACTTTGAAGGTTGTCAGTCCCTCCATTCGCACACTAATTTCTTTATTTTTATCACTGACTAATTTATGAGATGTCGTGTATTTTACATGCTTTCTAAAGATACCTTGGTAGCTTTAGCTCCTCCCGTCTTTGATTTCCAACACAAACCTCTGTTTTCTTTCACTTAATAGTCTTATATAACTCAGCAATGGTCCCCTCGACTGCTCTGGACGAAGCTATCACTTCTTCCCCAGAGGGATGAACCCCATCCTTTGCATAAGTATCATGTCTGCCATAGAATTTATCCCAGTTATTGAATGGAGTTGGTATTTGCTTGCAGTGATTGTCTAAGCAGCAGCTTTCACCAGAAATCCTAAACATCCATTCACCGCCAACTCGTCTTCGAGGGAAGCCGCTTTCCGTGTGTGACTGCTAACGGTCTCCTCTTCGTTGCTGCTAACTATTTTTCATCACAATCATTAACCACTTCATTCTCGTTATTACACATATCTTTCAGAAGAAAAACCACTTCTTAACACCTTCACCTCTGATCCTTAATCACTATGAAAAGAAGCAAGCCATAAAAACATAACACTTCCCACCAGCTTTCCAATCGCAGCTGCTGGGAGGTATCTGTACTCATTTGTGGTGGCAGGGGTCGCTTCACAGCTCCTGGCCCCACCTCTTCACTTTTATCTACTGGATCACACTTCCTGCTCCTTGAGCTTTATCACACCTCTTCTTAAAGCTATGTATGGATCCTGCCTCCACTACATCACTTCCCTCTCGTGACCACTGACTTCGGTGGAACTCCCACTGAATTGACTATGGGCGGGTATTATTTGACCTGAATTAATTTGAATCTGACGAGTTGAACTTAGTGAACCTTGAATTTTAGTGTATCTTTTAGTGAGATTGATGTGTGTGTGTGTGTGCGTGCGCGTGCGTCTTTTATGTTTGTTTATCTGTGTTTACGTTTATGTGGTTGTGAAAATAATTTTGTTTAATGAAATCTAATTTTGTTATTGATCAGATGTCTCTGCTACCAAAGGCGAGCGTATATGTATTGGTGTGGGCGTTTACGCTGCCAGTGTCAAGTGGATACCAATCAGAAGTACTGAGAGTAGGTATCAACGCTCAGTTCTGCGAGCACAAAGGAGACAAGCTACTATGTGACTATAAATCCACTCAGAGGGTAACTATGAATGTTGTTATTGTTCTTTAGAGTTATTTGATGAAGGAGATGCTTATGCAACACTAGGAAATTTTCATTGTGGAAACGTTCCATCAGTCCAGAATATAGAAAGAATGGTATAAAATGTGCAGGAGTTTGAGGTAAACAGTCTTCTATCAAAATTGATGAACTGTTTTGGGCTGATTAAAGTAGTTTCCAAAATTAAGATTCTCAAAACTTACACAAATTTCTCATCTGTGAGCTTTTCGATTTTGTAAACCATTTATAATATTTATATTATTCATCAATATTATATTTAAGTTGTCTTGTTTTCACTTTACAATGAACTCTGAAAATATCTGATAATTTTATTGCTTATCGTTTAAAAGAGGATCATTAATGTCGTAATTTATATTGATGCAACATCATAACAATAATTGTATACAGTATCATTAACGTAAACCAGAGATAATCTACGAGAACAGTAGATGTGGAAATAATTTCCCCAGCCTAGAAGCCGGTCTTCAGTTTAGTCTTCATGAATCTGAAGCACAAGAATTAAAATGGACAGAATACAAGTAATTCGGTCATAAGTTTGGGAAGTCATTACACAACTTCGCAAATACTGACTTCAGTGTTCGGTGTGTTCTCTCTAACAGTGAATTTCTTTGGAGGTGGTTATGCAAAATGGAACCTTGATTAATATTAACGCCTTTACAGTCTTTAAATTCTGCAACTTTTCGAGAAGCAGATTACTGATACACACTTAGCTCTTCCTGCCTGACAAATTTATCAACCTTCAGTAAAGCATTTGATACAGACCATGATAAAGAATGTCATATTAATTATTTAGATTTCAGTAAAACTATTGAGAGAGTACAACACAGGAAGGCTGTTAAAAAAAAGATTGCAGCTCATGTTTTATGGAAAAAGGTTTTGTCATATATCGAGGTATGGCCAATCAACAGGAAGAGGAGTGTCTGCATAAATGAGTCGAAGTTATAGTAGGAACCAGTCACGCTTAGCATTATACAGGAATTGGTTATGGGCCCATTGTTGAAAAATTCCATTAATGAACTTGGGGTTAAAAAGACACAAGGAGAAATTGGAAACTTCATTTAACGCAGTTTCGCCTCCACAACAGTATTTTCTTCAAATCTGTAGAATATAGTTGGTGGTTGTTAGGTAAGACACATATGCAACAGTTAGGTATCTTTATTATGAAACGTTTCGCCTACACAGTAGGCTTCTTCAGTCAAGTAGAGAAAAGTTGATAGAAGCAGAAGATACTTGAAGACGATGTAATCAGTCCATCACCCTTAAATATTGTTTCATACTATGGAACAATGCTCTTCTCCAGACTGAGGGACTGACCACCTCAAAACTTTAAGGGTGATGGACTGATTACATCGTCTTCAAGTATCTTCTGCTTCTATCAACTTTTCTGTACTTGACTGAAGAAGCCTACTGTGTAGGCGAAACGTTTCATAATAAAGATACCTAACTGTTGCATATGTGTCTTACCTAACAACCTGTCGGTATTTTATACCATTTTAATGTTATAGTTGGTGGTAGCACAATATTTATCGTCAGTCAGGTGTGACAAAAGTCAAGCAAATAAAGATAATAGAATTACGAAAATGACAAGTATTTTAGAAAGACATATTTAAGAAAAGTGGTCCATTCTCATGGTGCGGCTTCACTTTGTTCCAGACAATGGAACTGAACTCTGTTCCAGGCTGAGGAACTGTCCAACTCAAAAACCAATTTACATTTTTACCTTGTCACATACCAGTGCTGTCAACATATTTATTGTCTTTATTTGAAGAGATGTACCGTGTAAGCGAAAGGTTTCAATAATAAAGATATCTAGAGAAGCACTACAGTCGGCCTATTGGTCCACGTTGGGCCAAACTGTAGTTGTAATATTTATCTTCGTTGTGCAGTGATGAAGAATGATAATTGTATTATCACTATTAACCGATGATGAATGAAATACTTGTGTAACACTTGGGTATCTTTATTGCAGAAACGTTTCGCCTGCACAACTATCTCGTGAACAAATATAAGAAACTTTGACACGTCTTTCTCATCCACTTGTCGGTACTGTACATTATTAACCGATGTAAATACTACATACACATAGAATCCTGCATAGACATAAAATATGCTAGAAATATAAATTGTACAAAAAATCGGGTTATGGCATATTACTGTGAAGACGCTTCGTTAACCAGAGGTTTTATCATCAGAATTCTGAAATAAAAATGTTCCTGTTGGAAGAAATGTCTTTACAATATGTTATTGTGTGTCTTATTTACGCTGCATACCAAATATACAAACGTTTTCTATTCCTTGTTTAATTGTCTGTGTGGGGTGTTCGTGGATGAAGACATTCATAAAGGTAGTTTATTAATGACTGTAACTTTCGTAGATGGTTCATATGGATGAAGAGGTGGACTCATCGGTGCAGAAGGTGTTTGTGCACAACGCTGTGAAGCTGCAGTTGAGTGAGTCAATGTGTGTCAATATTATGCTCATCAATGTGGTGGACGTCGTGGTTGTGAGGGGTGAGGGGTATCCCTGCAAAGCTGGCCTCCAGCTCTTGGTCAGAAACTCAACCTTGGACAGATTACCCAGTCAGGTGAGTTATGTTCACCTGGAGCATAGCATCTTCACCTCGCTAGCTACAGCTCTCAACATCAATCGCCTCATCGTCATCAACTCCACCATCAAAGTCCTCGACATCTCCAGCCCTCTGCAGAATTCTAACTTCATATCGTCTAAAATAGACACACTCGAAAAACTGCATGTAGCAAATGGATCGGAATTCATACTCTACAAATCTTCAGTAGATAGCATTTCTTCACACGGATTAATTATCAAAGGTCTTGTAGTCCTGAAAGAATCGTCAATAAATTCACCCATAGAAGAGAGTGTCATCATGTTTCCAGGAGCTTCACTAAAACTCGACAGCTTTTCCGGCAACCTGGCGGTTAAGGTTAAGATACAGGAACTCAACAATGATAAACCACAAGTGACCCAACGTTCTTGTGAACCATGTATAAATATTCCAGATAAAAGCTACTGGGAAGCATTTATTGCGTGTCTCATACTACTGATAATTGTTTCGGTTTTTAATATAACTTGCATTTATATGCTCAAAGGTAAAATATCCCGTAGAGACAGGGGAGTGAAGCTAAGCAAGAAAAGCTCAAAAACAGACTTAGAATGTTCGTTGATTGATGGATTGATCAATACTTCAACCCAAGTAACTCTTGTTGATATAATATCCGAAACATTTGCAATTATTCCAGTCAGAAACTTAGACGAAATATATTCCAAGAACATGGAAATTTCAACATCGCTGCTCAATGATAAGTCACAGTATGAAGAGAAACTCAGAGAGATGGTTATAAAGATCAACGATTGCGGAAGCGGAAAAATTAGTATACATAAAATTGTGAATGAATTAAATAAATTAACAAAAATGGGAGAAGTTGAAGCAGAGCATAAAAAGGCACAGGAAGAAAGGTCCAGAAGTGAAGCTCTGGTAAAAATAAACATAGACAAGAAAATGATGAGACAGCAAGCCAGTGAACACATGGAAAAATATGTACAGAAAATGCGTGAGAACGCTGAACAAGTACTGGATCTCTGGAACAAAATGATCGTCTCATTTGACTGGAACACATTTATGGTAGATCCCCAGGAATGGCTGAGATTTTTTAAGTGTCAAATAAAGGAAAAGGAGAACTGTCTGAAAGTCCAAACTAAACAACAAAACTCTAATTATAAAACAAATGAAGAGATACTGAATCAAAACGTTAATGAGAGAAATGAGCAATTAAAACAAAAGTTCGATTGCGATATCAGTAGTATTGAGCGTGACTTTGATAATGAGGTACGTAATGCAAGCTGGAAGAAGGAAACTCTGAAGAAACTTTATGAAAAAAAGAAACAGACGTGTAAAATCACATACGAAGTACTTAATTGGAAGAATTTGTATTTCGAGCCTCAAAAACTTAGAATCTCACGAAAATGCACTGTTATCTCTCGGTGAAGAATTTTTGAAGGAAACGCAAGATATCTTACAGTCTATCTTGACTATGCACAAACTAACTGTCCTCTTTGCAAAACACCTGAAAAT
>NW_027201718.1:0-7986 GCF_038502225.1 Cherax quadricarinatus
CATGAGCTGTTTTCAGCAGTTGAAAGCTTAGGGTTGGCTATCATCTAGCTATTTTGCCTCATGTTATCTGCAAACTGTGATGACTCTCCAGACGACCCCATATGGGGTGGTGTGTGGCGTTACCAGTGAGTGGTTGGAATACTGTTGGGCCTCTTTCCCTCAGAGACTTTGTGGTGCCACCGCACTACCATACTCTGAAAACTTATCCTATTTCTTCTGTTGTTGCCCTTGCAACATTGCACAGCTCCTGATGACGTACTAAGAAGAGTGAAACTATTTTTATTTATATATTTTATTATCACACTGGCCGATTCCCACCAAGGCAGGGTGGCCCGAAAAAGAAAAACTTTCACCATCATTCACTCCATCACTGTCTTGCCAGAAGGGTGCTTTACACTACAGTTTTTAAACTGCAACATTACACCCCTCCCTCAGAGTACAGGCACTGTACTTCCCATCTCCAGGACTCAAGTCCGGCCTGCCGGTTTCCCTGAACCCCTTCATAAATGTTACTTTGCTCACACTCCAACAGCACGTCAAGTATTAAAAACCATTCGTCTCCATTCACTCCTATCAAACACGCTCACGCACGCCTGCTGGAAGTCCAAGCCCCTCGCACACAAAACCTCCTTTACCCCCTCCCTCCAACCTTTCCTAGGCCGACCCCTACCCCGCCTTCCTTCCACTACAGACTGATACACTCTTGAAGTCATTCTGTTTCGCTCCATTCTCTCTACATGTCCGAACCACCTCAACAACCCTTCCTCAGCGCTCTGGACAACAGTTTTGGTAATCCCGCACCTCCTCCTAACTTCCAAACTACGAATTCTCTGCATTATATTCACACCACACATTGCCCTCAGACATGACATCTCCACTGCCCCCAGCCTTCTCCTCGCTGCAACATTCATCACCCATGCTTCACACCCATATAAGAGCGTTGGTAAAACTATACTCTCATACATTCCCCTCTTTGCCTCCAAGGACAAAGTTCTTTGTCTCCACAGACTCCTAAGTGCACCACTCACCCTTTTCCCCTCATCAATTCTATGATTCACCTCATCCTTCATAGACCCATCCGCTGACACGTCCACTCCCAAATATCTGAATACATTCACCTCCTCCATACTCTCTCCCTCCAATCTGATATCAAATCTTTCATCACCTAATATTTTTGTTATCCTCATAACCTTACTCTTTCCTGTATTCACTTTTAATTTTCTTCTTTTGCACACTCTACCAAATTCATCCACCAATCTCTGCAACTTCTCTTCAGAATCTCCCAAGAGCACAGTGTCATCAGCAAAGAGCAATACGGGAGGTGCTTGTTTTGAGTTCGACAGGAGTGGGGACATCACGCATTCTATGGAAGTAAGTGATTTTTGACTTATTTGGGTTGGTTTTTATGCGCCATAATAATTCCCAGGCGGTAATCCTGTCGACCTCTCTTTGTGTTCTGCGTGCAAGGAAACGAAAGTTTTCATGTGTTGTGAGTTGAGTGATGTCGTCTGCGTAAGAAAGGGTAATTGTGTTTGGGTAAAGAGGTTCAGGTAAATCATTCGTGTAGAGTATATATAGGGTGGGAGATAGGACAGAACCTTGGGGTACACCCGCTTTTAACGTGAAATAGTCCGAATAATGATCTCTGAACCGTATACGCATCGTTCGGCCGTCTAAAAAATGACATAATAATTTCGTCATATTTATAGTTAAGTCAAAGGAAGTGCAGAGTTTGTATTTTAATCCTTCATGCCAAACAGTGTCAAAAGCTTTCTCTACATCTTTGGCGACAAGGGCGGAGGTACAGTTCTGGGCTTTATTGATACGTATATAGTTCAGGATCATATTCAAAACGTCTTGGGTAGATCGTTTTTTTCGGAAACCGAATTGTCTTTCAGTAAGCAAGTTATGTGTCTCTAGGTGAGTCCTGAGTCGCATATTTACAAGTCGTTCAAAGGTCTTACCCAAAATTTCAAGGAGGCTAATTGGTCTATAGTTCTTGGGGTCAGTCAAGTCTTTTCCAGGTTTCGGTATGAGACATGCAGTTGCAGATTTAAAGAATGGGGGGAAATAGCCAGATGCAAGAGAGGCATTAAAGAGGTCAGTGATAGCAGAAGCAACAGAAAGTGGAAGGTGACGAAGGACTGTATGTGACAGACCTGAAGCTCCTGGAGCTTTTTTTGGAAGGTGTGTTAGTAAGGAGTGAACATCATTAACAGTAAAAGGAGAGTTTAGAGGATGTGTGGAAGATAGGGTATTTAGGTTTATGATTGGATCAGGATTTGTTAAATCTTCATGGTTGGATACCCATCGTGGCTTTCCCAATCATGTGGATGAATGGCTCAGATAACCTACAAGTTGATAAATTAGACACATGTGCAACACTTGGGTATCTATAATAAGGAAACGTTTCGCCACACAAAGGAGAATGGCGAAGAACAGGAGTAGTTTGAGGTAATCAGTGATACCACCTACGACTGCTGCACCTCTCCTGCCTACGGTATATAAGCTACTTCTTCGCACATATCCTGTATTCTTTTCAAGATTGATGGACTGATTACATCTACTCAAACTCCTCCTGTTATTCACCATTCTCCTTTGCATGGACTGATGAAGCCACTGTGCTTTACGAAACGTTTCCTCATTAAATATACTCAAGTGTTTCAGATGTTTCTCTATATTTCGTCAACATAGTCGGGTTTCCCTGTCATATTTAAGTATTAATTTAAAAAAAATAGGCGATGCTTTGTGTCATTTAAAAAGGTGAGGAAAAGACATTATTTACCGGAGAGTCTTTTCATGGAACAACGTCTCGTTGTATGTTGATCTTTGTCCAGTGACTTGGTCAGTCACTGCACTCTGTGACTTGGTCAGTCACTGCACTCTGTGGCAAAATATGCTAATGTAGTCTACACTCCCACACACACTCAGTATTCTTTAACAACGTGTAATAATGTACCCTGCACTCTCAAACACACTCACCACTCTTTGACGATGTGTAATTATGAACTCTGCACTCTCAAACACACTCACCACTCTTTAACAACGTGTAATTATGAACTCTGCACTCTCAAACACACTCAACACTCTTTAACAACGTGTAATTATGAACTCTGCGCTCTCAAACACACTCAACACTCTTTGACGATGTGTAATTATGAACTCTGCACTCTCAAACACACTCAACACTCTTTGACGATGTGTAATTATGAACTCTGCACTCTCAAACACACTCAACACTCTTTGACGATGTGTAATTATGAACTCTGCACTCTCAAACACACTCAACACTCTTTAACAACGTGTAATTATGAACTCTGCACTCTCAAACACACTCACCACTCTTTGACGATGTGTAATAATGTACCCTGCACTCTCAAACACACTCACCACTCTTTGACGATGTGTAATAATGTACTCTGCACTCTCAAACACACTCACCACTCTTTGACGATGTGTAATTATGAACTCTGCACTCTCAAACACACTCAACACTCTTTGACGATGTGTAATTATGAACTCTGCACTCTCAAACACACTCACCACTCTTTAACAACGTGTAATTATGAACTCTGCACTCTCAAACACACTCAACACTCTTTGACGATGTGTAATTATGAACTCTGCACTCTCAAACACACTCAACACTCTTTGACGATGTGTAATTATGAACTCTGCACTCTCAAACACACTCAACACTCTTTGACGATGTGTAATTATGAACTCTGCACTCTCAAACACACTCACCACTCTTTAACAACGTGTAATTATGAACTCTGCACTCTCAAACACACTCAACACTCTTTGACGATGTGTAATTATGAACTCTGCACTCTCAAACACACTCAACACTCTTTGACGATGTGTAATTATGAACTCTGCACTCTCAAACACACTCACCACTCTTTAACAACGTGTAATTATGAACTCTGCACTCTCAAACACACTCACCACTCCTGCACTCTCAAACACACTCACCACTCTTTGACGATGTGTAATTATGAACTCTGCACTCTCAAACTCTCAACTTTCTTCTGGAGTTCTTGACATTCTTCAAATGCTTTATTTATATGGAAATATTTTTGGATTCTTGTTTTTAATACTTTCTTCAGCACTTCTTTGATTTTAATTGAATTATGAATCACTACAACTCTTAAGAAAATGTTAACAACTGAAAAATAATTAAGTTAGCAGTTATTCATCAATGGGAATTTACTACTTTTAATTAGTATGAGCAGAATAATGTTCAGTTATGACTTAAACATCACCAAAATATTAACGTTAAGTATTATTTATAATATAAACATTAGGACTGAAGAAATAACATTGTGTGCCACAACATTCATGGTATAATACATGCAAACATTTAAACATCTCAATACATTACATCACAGTATTAATTTTACATTTTAACTGACATTCACACAACACAAAACATTAGAGCATAACATAGTATGTTAGACAGAGTCGTACTGTCCAGTGTGTACCAGCCACCATCTTAATTATTTTTTTCAAAGGATCGAATATCCCCAGCTGATAGTTTTTATTTTCATCCCATAACGTTTATACTGTGTGGGTGGTGTCTTAATGTTTTATTATAGTCTAGAGGAGGTGAAGGAAGTGAAAATATAAGAAGAGAGAGAAACTTTATCTTCCATAAGATAATTCATAATAGTGTCTTTACCTGACCCACAAGTGTCTAAAACTAGTAACTTTTCACACCTTCCACAATGAATGTCTTGAAAATCCCAGAAACCAACATTCTTCATCAGAATATTGAAATATATAAAGTTACTGAATTCCCGAACATTTAGGAAGACTGATTTTTTTCTGACTCCAAGGTTTTGATTTTATTTTAAAAAGGCAAACAAATTTAACAACCGTAAGGGAGACAGTATGAATGATTGGGCACAAATTTGTGTACATATGTATGTGTGGCATAGCGGGACGTCTGTGTGTGTGTGTGTGTGTGTGTGTGTGTGTGTGTGTGTGTGTGTGTGTGTGTGTGTGTGTGTGTGTGTGTGTGTGTGTGTGTGTGTGTGTGTTATTACATGCATATTAGTGTAAGAGGCGATGAGTGTGTTTTACACGTATGTGTGCGCGCGCGTACGTGCATAGTTCTGTGTTTGAATATATGATGGTGAATCAAGAAGCTGTGTTGGCGGAAATGAGCAAATGAGCGTAAAAGTAAGTGTGTGTGTGTAAGTAAGTTTGTTTAGGTACAGGTACACGTAAAAACAGTTACACAAATTATTATACATAGTAACATATGTGTAAATTACCCAGAATAACCCAAACAAAAAGTCAGATAAAGTTACTTATTTCTATTGTGTCTCGTCTCGCAGATACACAAGACAAGTAACCAAATAAAACTAAAAAGTTCAACACTTATTACAGTTCTGGTGGAGGTGAACAAACACATTAACACACAAACACTCATCAACACACAATAAAACATTCATAAACACACTTAAACTGAAGATTAAGAACAGACTCTTATACTTAATGTAGATGAATCGTATAACATAAATAGAACTCCCAAATTTTCACTGAGTGGCCAGACCTTGGTGGGGGAACTGGACGGTAGCTTGGCTGCGTCTGGCTGACCTACGGTCTAGACTGTCTTGGTGGGTATAAATACAGGACGCAGTTTTCTGCGTGTCCCCTTCTGTAATTCCACTCACCTGGACAGTCTCTACTGTAGACCAGCTAGACAAGACCTCGTTCTCATCTAGCTAGATCACGGAGGGTGGCTGAGCTGACTTCGGGATACATAACCTGGGGAAGGCTGAACTGGAAGATATCCTAAGGTAAGTGAGGAAGGGGAGACATCCGGGGGCCCACGGATGGATTCCTGGACACATGAACCTGGGAAAGGCGAGGATACCCTGGGCAATTGGAAAGGGAGAATATCTGAGGGGACACAGATGGACTCCTGGACACATGGACCTGGGAAAGAGGGGGATACTGGTTGCTAAGGCAGACCTTGGAGAAGTGGGAAAGGGAGAATATCTAAGGGAAAGACGAGGATACTGGCTGTTGAGGCAAGCCTTGGGGAAATGAGGAAAGGAGAATATCTGAGGGGACACAGATGGACTCCTGGACACATGGACCTGGGAAAGGCGAGGATACCCTTGGGAAGTGGGAAAGGGAGAATATCTGAAGGCGGACAGATGGACTCCTGGACACATGGACCTGGGAAAGACGAGGATACTGGTTGTTGAGGCAGACCTTGGGGAAGTGAGGAAAGGAGAATATCTGAGGGGACACAGATGGACTCCTGGACACATGGACCTGGGAAAGAGGGGGATACTGGTTGCTAAGGCAGACCTTGGAGAAGTGGGAAAGGGAGAATATCTAAGGGAAAGACGAGGATACTGGCTGTTGAGGCAAGCCTTGGGGAAGTGAGGAAAGGAGAATATCTGAGGGGACACAGATGGACTCCTGGACACATGGACCTGGGAAAGAGGGGGATACTGGTTGCTAAGGCAGACCTTGGAGAAGTGGGAAAGGGAGAATATCTAAGGGAAAGACGAGGATACTGGCTGTTGAGGCAAGCCTTGGGGAAGTGAGGAAAGGAGAATATCTGAGGGGACACAGATGGACTCCTGGACACATGGACCTGGGAAAGGCGAGGATACCCTGGGGAAGTGGGAAAGGGAGAATATCTGAAGGCGGACAGATGGACTCCTGGACACATGGACCTGGGAAAGACGAGGATACTGGTTGTTGAGGCAGACCTTGGGGAAGTGAGGAAAGGAGTATCTGAGGGGACACAGATGGACTCCTGGACACATGGACCTGGGAAAGAGGGGGATACTGGTTGCTAAGGCAGACCTTGGAGAAGTGGGAAAGGGAGAATATCTGAGGGAAAGACGAGGATACTGGTTGTTAAGGCAAACCTTGGGGAAGTGAGGAAAGAAGAATATCTGAGGGGACACAGATGGACTCCTGGATACATGGACCTGGGAAAGACGAGGATACTGGTTGTTGAGGCAGACCTTGGGGAAGTGATGGAAGGAGAATATCTGAGGGGACATAGATGGACTCCTGGACACATGGACCTGAGGAAAGGCGAGGATACCCTGGGGAAGTGATAAAGGGAGAATATCTGAAGGCGGATAGATGACTCCTGGACACATGGACCTGGGAAAGACGAGGATACTGGTTGTTGAGGCAGACCTTGGGTAAGTGAGGAAAGGAGAATATCTGAGGGGACACAGATGGACTCCTGGACACATGGACCTGGGAAAGAGGGAGATACTGGTTGCTAAGGCAGACCTTGGAGAAGTGGGAAAGGGAGAATATCTGAGGGGACACAAATGGACTCCTGGACACATGGACCTGGGGAAATCTTCAAAAACACGAACCACTGAGGCTGACAGTGGTCGCAAATAATAATAATGACAATTTCGATTTCTTATAAACTGAGATGTGATTATTTTACATTTTGGGAGGCATTAAATTTACCTGAAACAATTTTCTGATAACAGATGGATGTTCTCTCACACACGACACTCCATAAGTTATGCTTTGGTCGATTTGGTAAAGAACACGTACAGAACGGACTGATATGGGTTAGAACGTTTAATGAACAAGGTGATCAGTGAGAGAGAGAGATAGATAGATAGATAGAGAGAGAGAGAGAGAGAGAGAGAGAGAGAGAGAGAGAGAGAGAGAGAGAGAGAGAGAGAGAGAGAGAGAGAGAGAGAGAGAGAGAGAACATGTACTGAACACTTTGATTTGAAATAAAACACTCATCCAACATTCACATAAAACGGTAAATATTGTTCACACCAGTATAGACTCATGTGAGTTGTGGAGAAATTTTCTCCAGGAGGGGAGTATCAGCCCCCTTCAGCCCCCTTCAGCCCCTTCAGCCCCTTTCAGCCCTGAGGGGCCAAGCCCTCTCAGAAGGGGCGAGTATCTTGTTTACTGCTAGAGTGAGTAATTGATCACAGATGCCGTATGCGTCGTCAAATGACC
>NW_027201719.1:0-7979 GCF_038502225.1 Cherax quadricarinatus
TCTACAATAAAGCCACTGGATGGCGAGACGTCTACAATAAAGCCACTGGATGGCGAGACGTCTACAATAAAGCCACTGGATGGCGAGACGTCTACAATAAAGCCACTGGATGACGAGACGTCTACAATAAAGCCACTGGATGACGAGACGTCTACAATAAAGCCACTGGATGACGAGACGTCTACAATAAAGCCACTGGATGACGAGACGTCTACAATAAAGCCACTGGATGGCGAGACGTCTACAATAAAGCCACTGGATGGCGAGACGTCTACAATAAAGCCACTGGATGACGAGACGTCTACAATAAAGCCACTGGATGGCGAGACGTCTACAATAAAGCCACTGGATGACGAGACGTCTACAATAAAGCCACTGGATGGCGAGACGTCTACAATAAAGCCACTGGATGGCGAGACGTCTACAATAAAGCCACTGGATGACGAGACGTCTACAATAAAGCCACTGGATGGCGAGACGTCTACAATAAAGCCACTGGATGGCGAGACGTCTACAATAAAGCCACTGGATGACGAGATGTCTTTTTTAAATTTAATGTATAGAGAAGAGGTTACTAGCCCATTGCTCCCAGCATTTTAGTCACCTCTCACGACACACATGCTTATGGAGGACTAAATTTGCTCCACTTTTCCATGGAGATAAGAGGAAATAAAGAACAAGAATTATTAAGAAAATGGAAGAAAACCCAGATAGGTATGTAAATATATATGCTTGTACATGCATGTGTAGTGTGACCTAAGTGTAAGTAGAAGTAGCAAGATATACCCGTTATCCCCGCGTGTTTGAGACAGAAAAAAGACACTAGCAATCCTGCCATCATGTAAAACATTTATCACTTCTGGTGGTAAGGAAGATTTAAACTGCCTCATTTCGGCATAGATTATAGATGAAGCAACACATCTGCATTTAAATCTGTTTCTCAATTTTGTAAAAAACTGTTCTTTCAGTCTTGAAAAATATATATCTGTTACTGAAAGAGATATATATATATATATATATATATATATATATATATATATATATATATATATATATATATATATATATATATATATATATATGCAAAACAACCACTCTGAAAGAATAGAGAAATTCCAAGCGCTTTCGTGACTACTCACATTATCAAGGAGTAGTCACGAAAGCGCTTGGAATTTCTCTATTCTTTCAGAGTGGTTGTTTTGCATATTCTGAAATCACCTGTTTACTGTGATCTTATTGCATATATATATATATATATATATATATATATATATATATATATATATATATATATATATATATATATATATATATATATATATATATATATTCCTGACAAATAGAAAACAAAGAGTAATAGTAAACAGAGTAAAGTGTGAGGCAGCTACGGTGAGAAGCTGTGTTCCACAAGGCACAGTACTCACTCCCATCCTATTCCTCATCCTCATATCTGACAGAGATGTAAGCCATAGTTCCCTGTCTTTTGCGGATGACACCCGGATTGCCATGACAGTGGCAAGACTCCAGGCGGATGTCACCCAAATCTTCAAATGGGCCATTCAAAACAATATGAAGTTCAATGAAGAGAAATTTCAACTACTCAGATATGGAAAACTTTAGGAAATTAAACTGTATCAGGGTATATGACAAATTCCAACCAAACAATAGAAAAAACACTGGTGAGGCACCTAAAGTCAGTACCTGACCATCCGTGCTGTGAATCGTACGTCAATTTGCCTGTGCCAGCAGTAACAGCCTGGTTGATCAGACCCTGATCCACCACGAGGCCAGGTCTCAGACCAAGCCACGGGGGCGTTGACCCCCGAAACTCCAGGTACACTTCAGTTGCCAGACAAAACCAGAATTAATTAAAATGGATATGTGGCTTGCATGTGGTAATGCTGGCCAGATATGTGGCTTGCATGTGGCTGGCCAGAATGCTGCTGGCCAGATAGATATGTGGCTTGCATGTGGTAATGCTGGCCAGATATGTGGATTGCATGTGGTAATACTGGCCAGATATGTGGCTTGCATGTGGTAATGCTGGCCAGATATGTGGCTTGCATGTGGTAATGCTGGCCAGACATGTGGCTTGCATATGGTAATGCTGGCCAGATATGTGGCTTGCATGTGGTAATGCTGGCCAGATATGTGGCTTGCATGTGGTAATGCTGGCCAGATATGTGGTTTGCATGTGGTAATGCTGGCCAGATTTGTGGTTTGCATGTGGTAATGCTGGCCAGATATGTGGTTTGCATGTGGTAATGTTGGCCAGATTTGTGGCTTGCATGTGGTAATGCTGGCCAGATATGTGGCTTGCATGTGGTAATGCTTCCCAGATATGTGGCTTGCATGTGGTAATGCTGGCCACATATGTGGCTTGCATGTGGTAATGCTGGCCAGATATGTGGCTTGCATGTGGTAATGCTGGCCAGACATGTGGCTTGCATATGGTAATGCTGGCCAGATATGTGGCTTGCATGTGGTAATGCTGGCCAGATATGTGGCTTGCATGTGGTAATGCTGGCCAGACATGTGGCTTGCATATGGTAATGCTGGCCAGATATGTGGCTTGCATGTGGTAATGCTGGCCAGATATGTGGCTTGCCTTCGGTAATGCTGTCCAGAGATGTGGCTTGCATGTGGTAATGCTGGCCAGATATGTGGCTTGCATGTGGTAATGCTGGCCAGATATGTGGCTTGCATGTGGTAATGCTGGCCAGATATGTGGCATGCATGTGGTAATGCTGGCCAGATATGTGGATTGTACGTGGTAATGCTGGCCAGATATGTGGCTTGCATGTGGTAATGCTGGCCAGATATGTGGCTTGCATGTGGTAATGCTGGCCAGATATGTGGCTTGCATGTGGTAATGCTGGCCAGATATGTGGCTTGCATGTGGTAATGCTGGCCAGATAGATATGCTGGCCCGATATGTGGTTTGCATGTGTGCTGGCCAGATATGTGGTTTGCATGTGGTAATGCTGGCCAGATATGTGGCTGCTGCAGATATGTGGTTTGGTAATGCTGGCCAGATATGTGGCTTGCATGTGGTAATGCTGGCCAGATATGTGGCTTGCATGTGGTAATGCTGGCCAGATATGTGGCTTGCATGTGGTAATGCTGGCCAGATATGTGGCTTGCATGTGGTAATGCTGGCCAGACATGTGGCTTGCATATGGTAATGCTGGCCAGATATGTGGCTTGCATGTGGTAATGCTGGCCAGATATGTGGCTTGCATGTGGTAATGCTGGCCAGATATGTGGTTTGCATGTGGTAATGCTGGCCAGATATGTGGCTTGCATGTGGTAATGCTGGCCAGATATGTGGCTTGCATGTGGTAATGCTGGCCAGACATGTGGCTTGCATATGGTAATGCTGGCCAGATATGTGGCTTGCATGTGGTAATGCTGGCCAGATATGTGGCTGGCATGTGGTAATGCTTGCCAGATATGTGGCTTGCATGTGGTAATGCTGGCCAGATATGTGGCTTGCATGTGGTAATGCTGGCCAGATATGTGGCTTGCATGTGGTAATGCTGGCCAGATATGTGGCTTGCATGTGGTAATGCTGGCCAGATATGTGGCTTGCATGTGGTAATGCTGGCCAGATATGTGGCTTGCATGTGGTAATGCTGGCCAGATATGTGGCTTGCATGTGGTAATGCTGGCCAGATATGTGGCTTGCATGTGGTAATGCTGGCCAGATATGTGGCTTGCATGTGGTAATGCTGGCCAGATATGTGGCTTGCATGTGGTAATGCTGGCCAGATATGTGGCTTGCATGTGGTAATGCTGGCCAGATATGTGGCTTGCATGTGATAATGCTGGCCAGATATGTGGCTTGCATGTGGTAATGCTGGCCAGATATGTGGCTTGCATGTGGTAATGCTGGCCAGATATGTGGCTTGCATGTGGTAATGCTGGCCAGATATGTGGCTTGCATGTGGTAATGCAGGGCAGATCAAATCAACACTCTAGCTATACCTTTTCAAAATGTCATGTAAAAAATGCAGGTGGGATTATATCCTTCTCCATCTCATTTCAATTAGCCATTTAAGCAAATTCCAGTCCCATCTCGGGAAGCGCCTCGCAACAGCCTTTTAACCCCCAGGTACCTATTTACAGTGGGTCTTTACCATTTTTAAGTTCCTGTTCCTGGAGCGGGAACACTGCCGAGCGTTCCCATATGATTAATGGTTGGCTCTAAGTCTAGGGATTTTCGCCTTATAATCGGTGATACACATGTAACAGCATGTACCGTATATGCCACCTTTATATTAACAATGTATCTCTTAAATCTTCTGTGCCATATTATGTAATAAAATATTCCTATTGGTAAAAAAAAATAGTCTAGGGATAATCTCCGCCTTCTGTTTTATGATGCCAAATAGTCAGTTATTATATTAGAAAAAATAATGCAAGAAAAAGCGATAAAAAACAAGGAAAAATTTCCAAAATATATATGGGCTGTGAGCAGACTCGCTGCCAATATCACCGTCACCTTACCTCATATAAATGACTATAATTTCTTGTAGAAACGTCGTAGAACATTCATTCTGGTACCATTGTGTTGCTAAAGAGTTAAGCTATTTTTTCGGTATATATAACTCAACTTCCATAATTTTTCGATTTTTGGTTGAGCGCGCGCGGAAATTGCCCGAGGTATAATGAAAGTTATAGTAACATTTAGAGACTAAAGTAGTGCAATGAGGTCATCATAGTGTTTACTCAATGATCTAACATTGTAGTTGAAGACTGTAATGTTGTTGCTGACACTGAGAAGGGTATCAGCCTGACTAGCAGTGTAGTAATGGTAATTACTGTTAGGACTGTGTGTGCTGTTCAATAAGAGGTTGATATCAGGATCGATAATTGCATTCATATGGGATACATAGAGAAATAGTTGTTACAATTATTAAAGAACAAAAATACAAAAGCAATGATGCTAAACCACTAACAATTATGAACTTATGAACTAAGGTATTTAATCTAAATCTAAAAAAATAATGGAGCTGCTGAATATTAAAATAAAGCACTTTAGCACCTTGATTATTTCAAAATTAAAAGTAATGATTTCAAGTATAAAATAAGAGAGAATAAAACACTTAAGTACCTGGCTTAGCACCTTGAATAGCGCCTTAGATGTCTTAAGTAGCTGGGTATTAATTACCGTTATTCACTAACGGTCATGAAAATATGGATTAAAATAAGGGTAAATTCTAGTATACTACAGCAGTGAACATAGTTGATAATGTGTTGAGATATATCTTAACAAGGTTCAGTCAAACCAGTGAATGTGAGGAAACATGTTAGTTCTTGATTATTTGTTATTTCAAACCTACGACCCGTGTCTGATAATTTTACCATGATAATAATGCCATCACCAGTAAAGCACTGTTTTATTGTTCCATTATCATGCTTAACTTTTTTAAGTCTGTATAATAGGTTCTGACGTTTTTTAGTTAGGCACTCAATTATATACACATTACTACGTTTATTAATGGAGGAACTTATTAGATCATTTTTGACATCAATGGAATTGAATTTTAACGTAACACTTTGTTGTTGACCCGACTTGTCTAGCAGTCGAGCCTCCTTGATATTACTGGTTTTAATAACTTTTATCTCATCTGTTATTAGTTGGAGTGTTTTGATGGTGCAGTTCTCATTGTTTGTGTCTGGTAGTAAGTATTATTATTATTATTATTATTATTATTAAAGATTAGCCGGTATTCTCCCGGCCCGGGCCTTTTCCAAGTGGTGGCCCGGCCTTGGCTCCCTCTTTAGGGAGTGTCTGAGACCTAAGTCTCCCATGGGAGGAGGCACAAGTACCTCCTCATCTTTGGGACCAACTGTCCCCAGGCCTAGCCACAAGCTAGGCCTCTCTGGTCTGCCATCCCCGCCCCAAGGGGGCAAATGGGAATGACAGTCTTATGAGCTAAAGGCTCGGGCTCAGGCACCTACCCTACCCTAGAAGGGTTAGGCATGGTGTCGATGTTTCATATTTAACGTACGATGGATTTTAGGAAACTGGTCTCTGAGATAATACAAGAAGGTCTCTCAAGCTTCGTTTCAAAGCTTGTGGTTCTTGGTCGAAGGTTTGAATTTGATTTAGGCTGTGTATGGAGTATTATTTTTCCTGAGACAGCTTATGGCTACCTCTCCTTGTTAACTCCAGATATTCAGAGTTTAACTGAATTGTAAACTTATATCACACATTGCTGTGTGTGTGTGTGCGTGTGTGTATGTGTGTGTGTGTGTGTGTGTGTGTGTGTGTGTGTGTGTGTGTGTGTGTGTGTGTGTGTGTGTGTGTGTGTGTGTGTGTGTGTACTCACTTAATTGTGGTTGGAGGCGTAGATTCACAGCTCCTGGCCCCGCCTCTTCGCTGGTCGCTACTAGGTCCTTTCTCTCCCTGCTCCATGAGCTTTGTCGTACCTCTTCTTAAAGCTATGTATGGATCCTGCCTCCATTACATCACTCACCAGACTATTCCATCTTCTGACAACTCTATGACTGATGAAATGCTTCCTAACATCCCTTTGATTCATCTGAGTCTTAACTTCCAATTGTGACCCCTTGTTTTTGTACCCCTTCTCTGGAACATCCTGTCTCTGTTCACCTTCTCAATTCCTCGCAGTATTTTATAAGTCGCTGTCATGTCTTCCCTATCCCTCCTGTCCTCCAGTGTCGTCAGGCCTATTTTCCTTAACCATTCTTCGTAGGACATTCCCCTTAGCTCTGTGACTAGTCTTGTTGCAAACCTTTGCACTTTCTCTAATTTCTTGACGTGTTTGACCAGGTGTGCGTTCCAAACTGGTGCTACATACTCTAGTATGGGCATGACGTACACCGTTTACAGAGTCTTGAACGATTCTTTACTGAGGTATCGGAACGCTATTCTTATTTTTGCCAAGTTCCCATGTGCTGCAGCAGTTATCTGGTTCATGCGTGCCTCAGGAGATGTGCTCGGTACTATACTCATCCCAAGATCCTTTCCATGAGTGAGGTTTGCAGTCTTTGGCCACCTAGACCCTTGACTATACTCTGTCTGCGGTCTTCTTTGCCCTTCCCCGATCTTCATGACTTTGCACTTGGTCGATAAGACACATAGGCAACATTTAGGCAACTTTATTCCGAAACGTTTCACCTACACAGAAGGCTTCTTCAGTCGAGTACAGAAAGTAGGCAGGAGCAATAGAGATGAAAAGACGATGTAATCAGTCCATCACCCTTGAAGTCGTAGATTTGAGGTTGTCAGTCCCTCAGCCTGGAGAAATTCAGTTCCAAAGTCTGTTCCAAAGTCTGGAACAGACTTTGGTTCCAGACTTTGGTTCCAGACTTTGGAATAGAACTTCTCCAGGCTGAGGGACTGACAACCTCAAATGTACGACTTTAAGGGTGATGGACTGATTACATCGTCTTCACATCTCTACTGCTCCTGCCTACTTTCTGTACTCGACTGAAGAAGCCTACTGTGTAGGCGAAACGTTTCGGAATAAAGTTGCCTAAATGTTGCCTATGTGTCTTAACTACCATCCTGTCGGTATTGTATACCATTTTGATAATCACCTGCCTCTCTGCATGCCTGCCTGCCTGCCTGCCTGCCTGCCTCTCTGCCTGCCTGCCTGCCTGCCTGCCTGCCTGCCTCTCTGCCTGCCTGCCTGTCTGCTTGCCTGCCTGCCTGCCTGCCTGCCTACCTGCCTGCCTGCCTGCCTGCCTGCCCGCCTTCCTCCCTTCCTCCCTCCCTCCCTCCCTCCCTCCCGCCCTCTCCCTCTCTCCCTCTCTCCCTCCCTCTCCCTCTCTCCCTCTCTGTACACACACATGTATTCGGTCATTTGGTTGTGATTAATAGTTTTGTCTGTGTGCACACGCATGTAGGTGTAGGTGATATACGTCTTCCGTACATGAGCACCTGCCGTTACTACCCTATCCCCTCTTCCTGATTTAGCTGTGTTAGGCCTTTGAGACATAACGCA
>NW_027201720.1:0-7955 GCF_038502225.1 Cherax quadricarinatus
GTGTGACGACTCGTCACTGGCTCTTGAAGGTGTGTGACGACTCTTCACTGGCTCCTGAAGGAGTGTCGGTGTTTACACACGTGACTTACATATTTAGGTGTACATGTGTGTGTGTGTGTGTGTGTGTGTGTGCGTGTGTGTGTGCGTGTGTGTGTGTGTGTGTGTGTGCGTGTGTGTGTGCGTGTGTGTGTGTGTGTGTTTGTGTGTGTGTGTGTGTGTGTGTGTGTGTGTGTGTGTGTGTGTGTGTGTGTGTGTGTGTGTGTGTGTGTGTGTGTGTGTGTGTGTCTTTGTGTGTGTGTGTGTGTGTGTGTGTGTGTGTGTGTGTGTGTGTGTGTGTGTGTGTGTGTGTGTGTGTGTGTGTGTGTGTGTGTGTGTGTGTGTGTGTGTAGCGTAGAGGTAGAAGTGAGAGCTGTGGATGCGTGTGTATTTGAGCTTAAATACCAGTAATAGTGAAAGGAGAGGATTAAATGCATTGTTGAATAAATGTATGAGTATGTTTGATGCAGAGGTTGTGTGTGTGCGCGTCTTGCTTTATTCATGTGTCTTTGTGTATGTGTGTGATGTGTGTGTATGATGTGTATGTGGAAATACATAACTGAGTGCATAGAAGAGTGCGCGCTTTTGTTAACTTTTGTGTACCATGCAAATAAAGAGGATCAATATGAAGAAAAAACGATAATTGATAATTAATTACAGTTATCATGAAGGGAATACAAAGGTTCACACACCGACACTAATCTACGCATATAAAAAAGTTCGCAAATACACTTTCTCAACTAAATAATTCAACATGCTAATAACTGACATAGGTAAAAATATTAAATTTAAATATATGTTCCAGATTTCCATTGAGTGGCCAGTTCTTGGTGGGTTAACTGGGATAGAGATCTCTCGAGTCTCAGGTAGTCGACGTTCGAGTCTGTCCGGGAGGACGTTACTACAGAGCGCAGATTTTCTGCGTGTCCTCCTCTGTAATAACATCTTCCTCTGTATACTGGTATTAATACACTTGTGTAGTAATATCATATATGGACAGTGCTTCAAGGCTGGCCAAAACTGCTGACCTCAGGGAAGTTGTGAAGGGTGAATACCTGGATCCACGGACCTGGGGATGCGAGGGTTGAGGGTGTGGGGGGGAAGGGGGAGCACCTGGTGTCACACAGGTGGACTCCTAGATCCACGGACCTGGGGATGCGAAGGTTGAGGGTGTGGGGGGGAAGGGGGAGCACCTGGTGTCACACAGGTGGACTCCTAGATCCACGGACCTGGGGATGCGAAGGTTGAGGGTGTGGGGGGGAAGGGGGAGCACCTGGTGTCACACAGGTGGACTCCTGGATCCACGGACCTGGGGATGCGGATGTTGAGGGTGTCGGGGGGAAGTGGTGAAGGGGGAGCACCTGGTGTCACACAGGTGGACTCCTGGATCCTCGGTCCTGGGGATCGCATTATACATTATGTGTCTATTTTTCCATCTACGAGGTGCTGGGTCACATCTTCGCAAATATCTTAAATATAAATTAGCAGACTTATCTAAATTTAATACACATTTGCCTATGATCACTGTTAAATACTGAATAGATCTGAAGCTTTCTCTCTAACCGGTTAAAAGTACTACAGTTTGCAATGATAATTTTTTAGAAGTTTTTGATGTGTTTTCTGCCGATATTTGACAAACCCGTATTTTTTTTTTTTCAACCTTTCCGAATATTGGCCGAAGTCGTTGGTAATTTTAAAAATTTCTTTGTTTACCTTCATCTTTTAAGGCCTGAACCGAATAATAATTTATATATTTTTCAAGCAAATTCTAAACTTTTCTTATTTCTTTTAAGAGAGAAGAAAACTCAAAATTTTATAATTATATGAAAAACGAATTTAAACGTTCTATCCCCGTCTCGTTAAAATTATATTGTTTATGCTTACCCAAATTAAAGTTATTATATCACATCCAAAGTAATAAATTAGACACATGTGCAACACTTGGGTATCTCTAATGAGGAACAAAGGGAGATAGACGGGGAAGGAAGCAAGAAGACAGGGAAGTTGCCAGGGAGGGACGGAAGTATGGAGAGATGCAGACAGATTAAAAGAAAAGAAGGAATGGAGACAGTAAAGAAGGAAGGTAGACAGTAGGAAGCTAGGTATGAAGGTATGAACGGTAGAAAGAGAGGTATAAAGAAAGACTAAAGAAAGGGAAGGAGAGAGGAAGAAACAACCGATGAAAGATCGAGGCAGGAAGGGAGGAGGTGTGCAGAATAAAGCGGGAAGGAGACGTGGAAAGAGAAAGGAAGAAAGACATCGACTTGTCAGAGACCGACAGAAGGGAAGGTAGACAAGGAAAAAAGGAGACTGAAAAAGATCAAAGAGAGAAAAGAAGAAACCAAGACACGGACCAAGACAAGGGGAGGGGGAAGGAAGACAGGAAGACAAGGACAAACTTTCAGAGGTTGGAAGACAATGAGAGAAAGAAACAAGCAAGGGATGAATAGGAGCCGTACTTAGGAAGAATAGCATGAAGAAATGCACACAGAGAGAGGAGAAAGGTGATAGGAAGAAAGAAAGAAATAAGGAGTACTTGAATGGTATACAGTACCGACAAGAAGAAAATTAGAAATATATGTAACATCTCAGTATCTTTAATGTAGACGTTTCGCCATCCAGTGGCTTTATCAATACAAATTATGTCCTAGAATTTGTATTGATAAAGCCACTATATGTCGAAACGTCTACATTAAAGATATTCAGATGTCTAATTTTCAACAAAGAAATAAGGAGGCGAATGAGGAAGAACAGAGATATGGAAAGAGGAATGAGTTGAGAGAATGGAATGAACCAGAAAAGCAGAAAAAATCAAGAAGAAAGAGTGTGATATTTTATATAATAAAATATTCCTATTGGTAAGAAAAGAATGAAAAGATGGGGTGGTAGGGGAAGTGGAATATTCAAACGGCTTCAAGAAGAAATCCAAATATTCTTCCTTGAAGCCTTTTTATCCACTTCTCCGAGGCTGTGGGTCCCACAATTTACACCAGAGGTGGACCCCATCCTATAATATATATATATATATATATATATATATATATATATATATATATATATATATATATATATATATATATATATATATATATATATATATATATATATATATATATATATATATATATTGTGCCGAATAGGCAGAACTTGCGATCTTGGCTTAAATAGCAACGCTCATCTTGCCATATAGGACAAGCGAAAATTTGTGTATGCAATAATTTCGCCAAAATCATTCTGAACCTAACGAAAAAAATATATTTCATTGTGTTTGTTTAGTATTAAATTACTGTAAACAAATCTAAAATATATTTAGTTGGGTTAGGCTAAAATAAATTGTTCTTGTTATAATAAGGTTAGGTAAGTTTTCTAAGTTTCTTTTGGTGCAAAATTAAATTTTTTTACATTAACATTAATGAAAAAAATATATCTTTAAACGTATAAGAGAAAATTTTGGAAAGGACTTAATTTTAAATGAGTTCTTGCTAATTGACCAGTTTTACATATTCGGCACGATATATATATATATATATATATATATATATATATATATATATATATATATATATATATATATATATATATATATATATATATATATATATATATATATATATATATATATATATATATATATATATATATATATATATATATATATATATATATAGATATATATATATATATGTTTTTTTGTTTGTGTGTGTGTGTCTGTGTGTGTGTGTGTGTGTGTGTGTGTGTGTGTGTGTGTGTGTGTGTGTGTATAAAATCAGAGTTTCTGGGGCTGTGGAAAAGGACAACTGGGTCATTGTTGTTGAAGGCTGACTGAAACTAATCAAAGAAAGTGAAGTTTATGAAACTTCCTTTTGTCAGTCTCGCAGCTCAGTGGTAGAGTCCTGGATCTGTCAGGATCATGGATCCAGGACCCGTCCCTTCTGGAAAGGGTGATGCCATTGTGCTTTTTGAAACACATTTAATCACTTCCGCATACAATAAGAATTTGATTAATCAGATGCGCAGTGAAGAGATTTTAGCATCTCGTATCGAAGAGTGGAATTTACTGATGCCTTTTTAGAAAATATGTACCTAAATGAGTATGTATTTGACTGCAGATCAGACGGATGATGTACACTGGTAATGACCCACATATGATGACCCGCAGCTGCAGCGTTTGGTCATCTGACCGAGGCCTTCCGCTGGCTTACCGGTCCACCCCTTTAAAAATTATGGTCATAGCTATAACCATTCTTCTGGGATGATGTACACTAAAGTGTTAGAAGACAAAATGACTTCTGTAGATAAAAAAAAATATATGGCAAACACTTCGGCTTGTAGTGCTTGAGTTTCTGGGCTTTCAGAAGAACGAGCGCGTCAGGGAGCTTGTCGAAGATGTAACAGAGCAGTTAAGATAACCAGGGGCAAGTATGTCCCTGAAACAACGAAATTTGAACTCATACCTGGACTTCTTCAGACAAAATTTGGAAGACGTTGGTGAAGAGCACGACGAACCCTGCCATCAGGACTTTCACTCTCTGGAGAAGTGTTGTCAGGGTAGATGAGATTATGCATTGATGGATAAATAGATTTGAAGTTTAATTCTTGAGTGACGCGAAAAACACGTTAGAAAATCTCCTTCAAGTATCCATTCTTAATTTGAATATTCTTGTTAATCTTGCACTGGCTGTGTGATAGTTCCCATCGGAGAAGATTTAGGATTACAGTATTTGTAATTTGGCCATAGTTACAGTATTCACTATTAATAATTTAAATACATAATCAGTGGTTTACTTTCAGAGAAACCTAGCATACGACAAAGACACTAAGACTCATAAATAAGACCCATGTGGGTGAAAGGGAGATTTTGGAAAAAGGAAGATAAAGTGGGTGAGAGGAAGGGATAAGAGAATGGAGAAAAATGGCCAGGACTAAACCCAGCTGCATAGCGTTAGTTGGAAAGGTAGAAAGAATAGTTGCTTGGGCGTGCTGACTGCAAGAAAGTGTTTGTGGCAATGGTAGCTCTGGAGGCAAAGGATATTCACACAGGTGGCGGCAAAACGTCAAGGCTGGTTTGCTGTTGTCTGCCTCTCAGTTGCAAAATATGGGTTGGAGAGGGGAAGACGTGAAAGTTGGCTTGGTATAAACGGACATCTTGTAAGGTCTACCCCTACTGAGGGCAGGGCACTAAAGTCATAGAATGCTAATTTGCTGTATAACTGCTAATGCAATAAGAAAGAAAGTAATTTCTGAAAACAGCATCACAAAAAGTATACACATATAAGACCAACTTAACTCACACTTTTACGGTGTTACCGTCTAATATAACCACAGTGAAGTGTTTAACATTTATAACATTCTCTTAGTGTTATAACATTCTCTTAGTGTTTACTCTATATAACATTCTCTCATTGTTTATTCTTTATAACATTCTCTCAGTATTTACTCTATATAACATTCTCTTAGTGTTTAATCATTATAACATTATATTAGTGCTTGTTCATTATAATATTCTTTAAGCGTTTATTCATAAAAACATTATCATAATCTTTGATCATTATAACATTCTCTTAGCGTTTAATCTTCATAACATTCACTTATATGGTAAATGTTAAGATTTTATTCAGTGAAAAACGGAGCTTCTTATTTTCCTCCGCATAAAACAATTTCCCAATAATTTCCTAGACCATTTTAATCTTAATTATTATTTCCCCTTTAATACAAAAAATAAATCTTGTTGTAAGGAAAAACGGTCACTATGTAACTTTACAAGAAGTGTTAAAAGCTACTGTAACTTCCGTGAAGTTACCAAGACTAATTATTCCTGGAGGATCCAGAACTTCCATCTTCCCTCGTGAAAACTCTCAGGGGATTTAACCTTTTCATTAAATGTGGGCAACTTAATCCCTCGTGGAAGAAAAAAAATCTTTCCTTCTATTTCCCTCTGAGTTCTAAAATCTTCCATTTTCTGCAGCTTGTCACCAAATGTGCCACCAGTATTACTAGTGTAATTTCCGGCAATAAACCACCTCACCAGCCTTGCTACGTGTTACTTGTATCCCTGGCTCATATCCCTATCTCTCTCTCTCTCTCACTCTCTCTCTCTCTCTCTCTCTCTCTCTCTCTCTCTCTCTCTCTCTCTCTCTCTCTCTCTCTCTCTCTCTCTCTCTCTCTCTCTCTCTCATGCTGGTACAGGTGTAATGTCGTATGTGAGGTGATATCTAAGCCCTATAAGCCTTATATTGTTTTATTATTTTTACAGATTCTTCATAATGTTAGATATCACGAAAGCGCTTGCAAATTTCACTGTTTTCTCACAGTGGTTATTTAGCATACACACCGGACCACGCAATCCTACAAGAATCATGCACCCAGCAGAGCTAGGCAGAGCTAATTGACCAGTTTTACCTATTCGACACGACTTATATATATATATATATATATATATATATATATATATATATATATATATATATATATATATATATATATACAAAACAACCACTGTAAAAGAGTAGTGAAATTCCAAGCGCTTTCGTGAGTAGTCACAAAAGCGCTTAGAATTTCACTACTATATATATTTTTTATTATATATATATTCAAAACAACCACTGTAAAAGAGTAGTGAAATTCCAAGCGCTTTCGTGAGTAGTCACAAAAGCGCATTTCACATGGTTGTTTTGCATATATATCATATATATATATATATATATATATATATATATATATATATATATATATATATATATATATATATATATATATTAAATGCGAGACTTTTAGTCTTCTAATTACATATTTCAAATTGTGATTTAAAATAATCAGAAATAATTAACAGTTATATCGTTATTCTTTTTCAGTTAGTGTGTTAATGTTAAAAAAATCTCTATAATTCACGTCACAGTTGAAGTGGTTAATGTTCGTTGCTTCCGCTTCGTATATGTTTTTGAGAATTATCAAGTTTTCATTAAACTAGAAACTTGAAATAAATTTAATTAATAGTAAATTTCATCAGAGATAGTGAATATTTATTATCTCTGATGAAATTTTGGACTAAATGCATGAGGCATATCGTAAATCATATTGTGTGTGTGTGTGTACTCACCTTGTTGAGGTTGCAGGGGTCGAGTCCAAGCTCCTGGCCCCGCCTCTTCACTGTGTGTGTGTGTGTGTGTGTGGGCTTCACAGTAAAAAGTAATTCTTATCACTGTTAGAATTAATGGCCCTTCAAGTGGAAGAAATTTACTGTTTACTAAAAGCAGGAGGTGTAATTATTTAGTCGATTCACTTTTGAACCCTTCTTTAAAGTACGAATAGGAACCAAATTACATATTTGTGGCTCTCTCTCCCCCTCCCCGTGCGGGTTTAACACTTCTTGTAATGCATATCATGCATTAAGGTGCCTTGGTCATCACCCTGACGGATCTTGATCCAAGGAACTACTGCTATCATCAATTATTGTGGATTTAAACTGACTCCCACAAGCTGTGTCACCCATACGGGTTTACGCCTTCCAGTCATGTATATTGGTGTTTACATTGTCAGTACTGTAGTAAAGATACCATGCTGACATCCAGTTAAGAAAATGGGAAAAGTAGTGAGATCAGCTAGTGTCAGCACCAATTTAATAAAACATACTATACAGTCTGTAGGACTGACTACAGCAGCTGTCAGCACCAAGTTTAATAAAGCATACTACACTGAAGCACTGAGTACAACTACTGTCAGCACCAAGTTTAATAAAACATACTAGACTGAAGCCCTGAGTACAACTACTATCAAACATACTAGACTGAAGCCCTGAGTACAACTACTATCAGCACCAAGTTTAATAAAGCATACTACACTGAAGCCCTGAGTACAACTACTATCAGTACCAAGTTTAATAAAACATACTATACTGAAGCCCTGAGTACAACTACTATCAG
>NW_027201721.1:0-7933 GCF_038502225.1 Cherax quadricarinatus
TCTGACCAGCCTCTC
Organism: Cherax quadricarinatus; assembly: GCF_038502225.1. Taxonomy (NCBI): domain Eukaryota; kingdom Metazoa; phylum Arthropoda; class Malacostraca; order Decapoda; family Parastacidae; genus Cherax; species Cherax quadricarinatus. The sequence continues at coordinate 16 of NW_027201721.1, forward strand.
AGTGGTCCACGCGCTCACTCCTCTGACTAGCCTCTCAGTGGTCCAGGGGCTTGCTCATCTGACTAGCCTCTCAGTGGTCCAGGCGCTCACACGTCTGACTAGCCTCTCAGTGGTCCATGCACTCGCTACTCTGACTAGCCTCTCAGTGGTAAAGGCGCTCGCTCCTCTGACTAGCCTCTCAATGTTCCAGGCGCATGCTACTCTGACTAGCCTCTCAGTGGTAAAGGCGCTCACTACTCTGACTAGCCTCTCAGTGGTCCAGGCGCTGGCTCCTCTGACTAACCTCTCAGTGGTCCAGGCGCTCGCTAGTCTGACTAGCCTCTCAGTGGTCCAGTTGCTCGCTTCTCTGACTAGCCTCTCAGTTTTCCAGGCACTTGCTCCTCTGACTAGCCTCTCAGTGGTCCAGGTGCTCGCTACTCTGAATAGCCTCTCAGTGGTCAATGCGCTAGCTCCTCTGACTAGCCTCTCAGTGGTCCTTGCACTCACTCCTCTGACTAGCCTCTAAGAGGTCCAGGTGCTCGCTCCTCTGACTAACCTCTCAGTGGTCCAGGCGCTCACTCCTCTGACTAGCCTCTCAGTGGTCCAGGCGCTAGCTCCTCTCAGTAGTCCAGGGTCTCACTTCTCTCAGTGGTCCAGGCGTTCACTCCTCTCAGTGGTCCAGGTGCTCGCTCCTCTCAGTGGTCGAGGCACTCGCTCCTCAGAGTGGTCCAACCACTCGCTAGTCTCAGTGGTCCAGGCGCTCACTCCTCTCGGTGGTCCAGGCGCTCGCTCCTCTGACTAGCCTCTCAGAGGTCCAGGCGCTCGCTCCTCTGACTAGACTCTCAGTGGTCCAGTGCTCTCTACTCTGCATAGCCTCACAGTAGTGACGGCGCTAGCTCCTCTGACTAGCCTCTCAGTGGTCAAAGCACTCGCTTCTCTGACTAGCCTCTCAGTGGTCCAGGCGCTCTCTACTCTGCATAGCCTCACAGTGGTGATGGCGCTCGCTCCTCTGACTAGCCTCTAAGTGGTCCAGGCGCTCGGTCCTCTGACTAGCCTCTCAGTGGTCCAGGCGCTCGCTCCTCTGACTAGCCTCTCAGTGGTCCAGGTGCTCACTCCTCTGACTAGCCTCTCAGAGGTCCAGGCGCTCGCTCCTCTGACTAGCCTCTCAGTGGTCAAGGCATTCGCTCCTCTGACTAGCCTCTCAGTGGTCCAGACGCTCGCTCCTCTGACTAGCCTCTCAGTGGTCCAGGCGCTCGCTCCTCTGACTAGCCTCTCAGTGGTCCAGGTGCTCGCTACTCTGACTAGCCTCTCAGTGGTCTAGGCGCTTGCTACTCTGACTAGCCTGTCAGTGTTCCTGGCGCTCACTCCTCTGACTAGCCTCTCAGCTATCTATGCACTTGCTGCTCTGACTAGCCTGTCAGCAGTCCAGGCACTCGCTCCCCTGACTAGCCTCTCAGCGGTCCAGGCGCTCACTCCACTGACTAGCCTCTCAGTGGTCCAGGCGCTTGCTACTCTGACTAGCCTCTCAGTGGTTCAGGCGCTCACTACTCTGACTAGCCTCTCAGTGGTCCAGGCGCTCGCTCATCTGACTAGCCTCTCAGTGGTCCAGGCACTCGCTACTCTGACTAGCCTCTCAGCGGTCCAGACGCTCGTTACTCTGACTAGCCTCTCAGTTGTCCAGGTGCTTGCTACTCTGACTAGCCTCTCAGTGGTTCAGGCGCTCGCTACTCTGACTAGCCTCTCAGTGGTCCAGGCGCTCGCTCCTCTGACTAGCCTCTCAGTGGTCCAGGCGCTCGCTCCTCTGACTAGCCTCTCAGAGGTCCAGGGGCTTGCTCATCTGACTAGCCTCTCAGTGGTCCAGGCGCTCGCTCGTCTGACTAGCCTCTCAGTGGTCTATGCACTCGCTACTCTGACTAGCCTCTCAGTGGTAAAGGCGCTCGCTCCTCTGACTAGCCTCTCAATGTTCCAGGCGCATGCTACTCTGACTAGCCTCTCAGTGGTAAAGGCGCTCACTACTCTGACTAGCCTCTCAGTGGTCCAGGCGCTGGCTCCTCTGACTAACCTCTCAGTGGTCCAGGCACTCACTCCTCTGACTAGCCTCTCAGTGGTCGATACACTCGCAACTCTGACTAGCCTCTCAGTGGTCTAGGCGCTCTCTAATCTGACTAGCCTCTCAGTTTTCCAGGCACTTGCTCCTCTGACTAGCCTCTCAGTGGTCCAGGTGCTCGCTACTCTGAATAGCCTCTCAGTGGTAAGGGCGCTAGCTTCTCTGACTAGCCTCTCAGTGGTCTAGGTGCTCGCATCTCTGACTAGCCTCTCAGTGGTCCTTGCGCTCACTCCTCTGACTAGCCTCTAAGAGGTCCAGGTGCTCGCTCGTCTGACTAACCTCTCAGTGGTCCAGGCGCTCACTCCTCTGACTAGCCTCTCAGTGGTCCAGGCGCTAGCTCCTCTCAGTAGTCCAGGGTCTCACTTCTCTCAGTGGTCCAGGCGTTCACTCCTCTCAGTGGTCCAGGTGCTCGCTCCTCTCAGTGGTCGAGGCACTCGCTCCTCGGAGTGGTCCAACCACTTGCTCCTCTCAGTGGTCCAGGCGCTAACTCCTCTCGGTGGCCCAGGCGCTCGCTCCTCTGACTAGCCTCTCAGAGGTCCAGGCGCTCGCTCCTCTGACTAGCCTCTGAGGGGTCCAGGCACTCTCTACTCTGCATAGCCTCACAGTGGTGACGGCGCTAGCTCCTCTGACTAGCCTCTCAGTGGTCCAAGCGCTCGCTTCTCTGACTAGCCTCTCAGTGGTCCAGGCGCTCTCTACTCTGCATAGCCTCACAGTGGTGATGGCGCTCGCTCCTCTGACTAGCCTCTAAGTGGTCCAGGCGCTCAGTCCTCTGACTAGCCTCTCAGTGGTCCAGGCGCTCGCTCCTCTGACTAGCCTCTCAGTGGTCCAGGTGCTCACTCCTCTGACTAGCCTCTCAGAGGTCCAGGCGCTCACTCCTCTGACTAGCCTCTCAGTGGTCAAGGCATTCGCTCCTCTGACTAGCCTCTCAGTGGTCCAGATGCTCGCTCCTCTGATTAGCCTCTCAGTGGTCCAGGCGCTCGCTCCTCTGACTACCCTCTCAGTGGTCCAGGTGCTCACTACTCTGACTATCCTCTCAGTGGTCTAGGCGCTTGCTACTCTGACTAGACTGTCAGTGTTCCTGGTGCTCGCTCCTCTGACTAGCCTCTCAGCTATCTATGCACTTGATGCTCTGACTAGCCTGTCAGCAGTCAAGGCGCTCGCTCCACTGACTAGCCTCTCAGTGGTCTAGGCGCTCGCTCCACTGACTTGCCTCTCAGTGGTCCAGGCGCTTGCTACTCTGACTAGCCTCTCAGTGGTTCAAGCGCTCGCTCATCTGACTAGCCTCTCAGAGGTCCAGGCACTCGCTACTCTGACTAGCCTCTCAGTGATCCAGGCACTCGCTACTCTGACTAGCCTCTCAGTGGTCCGGGCGCTCGCTACTCTGACTAGCCTCTCAGCGGTCCAGACGCTCGCTACTCTGACTAGCCTCTCAAAGGTCCAGGCACTCTCTACTCTGACTAGCCTCTCAGTGGTCCAGTCGCTCGCTACTCTGACTTTCCTCTCAGCGGTCGAGGCGCTCGCTTTTCTGACTAGCCTCTCAGTGGTCCAGTAGCTCGCTACTCTGACTAGCCTCTCACTGGTCCAGGCGCTCGCTACTCTGACTAGCCTCTCAGTGGTCCAGGCGCTCGCTCCTCTGCATATCCTCTCAGCGGTCCAGGCGCTCGCTCCTCTGACTAGCCTCACAGTGGTCCATGCGCTCGCTACTCTGACTAGCCTCTCAGTGGTCCAGGCTCTCGCTACTCTGACTAGCCTCACAGTTGTCCAAGCGCTCGCTACTCTGACAGCCTCTCAGTGGTCCAGGCACTTCGCTACTCTGACTAGCCTCTCAGTGGTCCAGGCACTCGCTACTCTGACTAGCCTCTCAGTGGTCCAGGCGCTCGCTACTCTGACTAGCCTCTCAGTGGTCCAGGTGCTCGCTACTCTGACTAGCCTCTCAGTGGTCCAGGCGCTCGCTACTCTGACTAGCCTCTCAGTGGTCGAGACGCTCACTACTCTGACTAGCCTCTCAGTTGTCCAGGCGCTCGCTACTCTGACTAGCCTCTCAGTGGTCCAGGTGCTCGCTACTCTGACTAGCCTCTCAGTGGTCCAGGCGCTCGCTACTCTGACTAGCCTCTCAGTGGTCGAGGCGCTCGCTTTACTGACTAGCCTCTCAGTGGTCCATGCACTCGCTACTCTGACTAGCCTCTCAGTGGTCCAGGTCGCTCGCTACTCTGACTAGCCTCTCAGTGGTCCAGGCGCTCACTACTCTGTATAGCCTCTCAGTGGTCAGGGCGCTAGCTCCTCTGACTAGCCTCTCAGTGGTTCAGGCGCTCGCTACTCTGACTAGCTTCTCAGTGGTCCAGGTGCTTGCTACTCTGACTAGCCTCTCAGTGGTCCAGGTGCTCGCTCCTCTGACTAGCCTCTCAGTGGTCAAGGCGCTCGCTACCCTGACTAGCCTCTCAGTGGTCAATGCACACGCTCCTCTGAATAGCCTCTCTATGGTCCATGGGCTCGCAACTCTGACTAGCCTCTCAGTGGTTCAGGCGCTCTCTATTCTCAATAGCCTCTCAGTGGTCCAGGCGCTCGCTACTCTGACTAGCCTCTCAGTGGTCCAGGCGCTCTCTACTCTGACTAGCCTCTCAGTGGTCCAGGCACTCGCTACTCTGACTAGCCTCTCAGTGGTCCAGGTGATCCCTCCTCTCTGTGGTACAGGGGCTCGCTTCACTGACTAGCCTCTCAGTGGTCCAGGCGTTTCACTCCTCTGACTAGCCTCTCAGTGATCCAGGCACTCACTCCTCTGACTAGCCTCTCAGTGGTCCAGGCGCTCGCTCCTCTGACTAGCCTCTCAGTGGTCCAGGTGCTCGCTACTCTGACTAGCCTCTCAGTGGTCTAGGCGCTTGTTACTCTGACTAGACTGTCAGTGTTCCTAGTGCTTGCTCTTCTGACTAGCCTCTCAGCTATCTTTGCACTTGCTGCTCTGACTAGCCTGTCAGCGGTCCAGGCGCTCGCTCCACTGACTAGCCTCTCAGCGGTCCAGGTGCTCGCTCCACTGACTAGCCTCTCAGTGGTCCAGGCGCTTGCTACTCTGACTAGCCTCTCAGTGGTTCAGGCGCTCGCTCATCTGACTAGCCTCTCAGAGGTCCAGGCACTCGCTACTCTGACTAGCCTCTCAGTGGTCCAGGCACTCGCTACTCTGACTAGCCTCTCAGCGGTCCAGACGCTCGCTACTCTGACTAGCCTCTCAGTTGTCCAGGTGCTCACTACTCTGACTAGCCTCTCAGTGGTTCAGGCGCTCGCTACTCTGACTAGCCTCTCAGTAGTCCAGGTGCTCGCTACTCTGACTAGCCTCTCACCGGTCGAGGCGCTCGCTTTTCTGACTAGCCTCTCAGTGGTCCAGTAGCTCGCTACTCTGACTAGCCTCTCAGTGGTCCAGGCGCTCGCTACTCTGACTAGCCTCTCAGCTGTCCAGGCGCTCGCTCCTCTGCATATCCTCTCAGCGGTCCAGGCGCTCGCTACTTTGACTAGCCTCACAGTGGTCCAAGCGCTCGCTACTCTGACTAGCCTCTCAGTGGTCCAGGCTCTCGCTACTCTGACTAGCCTCACAGTGGTCCAAGCGCTCGCTACTCTGACAGCCTCTCAGTTGTCCAGGCACTTGCTACTCTGACTAGCCTCTCAGTGGATCAGGCACTCGCTACACTGACTAGCCTCTCAGTGGTCCAGGCGCTCGCTCATCTGACTAGCCTCTAAGAGGTCCAGGTGCTCGCTACTCTGACTAGCCTCTCAGTGGTCCAGGCGCTCCCTACTCTGACTAGCCTCTCAGTGGTCGAGACGCTCACTACTCTGACTAGCCTCTCAGTTGTCCAGGCGCTCGCTACTCTGACTAGCCTCTCAGTGGTTCAGGTGCTCGCTACTCTGACTAGCCTCTCAGTGGTCCAGGCGCTCGCTACTCTGACTAGCCTCTCAGCGGTCGAGGCGCTCGCTTTACTGACTAGCCTCTCAGTGGTCCATGCACTCGCTACTCTGACTAGCCTCTCAATTTTCAAGGCACTCGCTTCTCTGACTAGCCTCTCAGTGGTCCAGGGGCTCGGTCCTCTGACTGGCCTCTCAGTGGTCCAGGCGCTCGCTCGTCTGACTAGCCTCTCAGTTGTCCAGGCGCTCGCTACTCTGACTAGCTACTCAGTGGTAAAGGTGCTCGCTCCTCTGACTAGCCTCTCAATGGTCCAGGCGCACGCTCCTCTGACTAGCCTCTCAGTGGTCAAGGCGATTGCTACACTGACTAGCATCTCAGTGGTATAGGCACTCACTCCTCTGACTAGCCTCTCAGTGGTCGATACACTCGCAACTCTGACTAGCCTCTCAGTGGTCTAGGCGCTCTCTAATCTGAATAGCCTCTCAGTGATCTAGGCGCTTGCTACTCTGACTAGCCTCTCATTGGTCCAGGCGCTCTCTACTCTGACTAGCCTCTCAGTGGTCCAGGCACTCGCTACTCTGACTAGCCTCTCAGTGGTCCAGGTGATCCCTCCTCTCAGTGGTACAGGGGCTCGCTTCACTGACTAGCCTCTCAGTGGTCCAGGCGCTCGCTCCTCTGACTAGCCTCTCAGTGATCCAGGCACTCGCTCCTCTGACTAGCCTCTCAGTGGTCCAGGCGCTCGCTACTCTGACTAGATTCTCAGTGGTCCAGGCGCTCGCTAATCTGACTAGCCTCTAAGTGGTCCAGGCACTCGCTCCTCTGACTAGCCTCTCAGTGGTCGAGGCGCTCGCTACTCTGACTAGATTCTCAGTGGTCCAGGCGCTCGCTAATCTGACTAGCCTCTAAGTGGTCCAGGCGCTCGCTCCTCTGACTAGCCTCTCAGTGGTCCAGGCGCTCGCTCCTCTGACTAGCCTCTCAGTGGTCCAGGGGCTCACTCATCTGACTAGCCTCTCAGTGGTCCAGGCACTTGCTCATCTGACTAGCCTCTCAGTGGTCAATGCACTCGCTACTCTGACTAGCCTCTCAATGTTCCAGGCGCTGGCTCCTCTGACTAACCTCTCAGTGGTCCAGGCGCTCGCTACTCTGACTATCCTCTCAGTGGCCCATGTGCTCGCTCCCCTGACTAGCCTCTCAGTGGTCCAGTTGCTCGCTTCTCTGACTAGCCTCTCAGTTTTCCAGGCGCTTGCTCATCTGACTAGCCTCTCAGTGGTCCAGGCGCTCGCTACTCTGAATAGCCTCCCAGTGGTCAGGGCGCTAGCTCCTCTGACTAGCCTCTCAGTGGTCCAGGCGCTCGCATCTCTGACTAGCCTCTCAGTGGTCCTTACGCTCGCTCCTCTGACTAGCCTCTAAGAGGTCCAGGTGCTCGCTCCTCTGACTAACCTCTCAGTGGTCCAGGCGCTCGCTCCTCTGACTAGCCTCTCAGTGGTCCAGGGTCTCACTTCTCTCAGTGGTCCAGGCGTTCACTCCTCTCAGTGGTCCAGGTGCTCGCTCCTCTCAGTGGTCCAGGCACTTGCTCCTCAGAGTGGTCTAACCACTCGCTCCTCTCAGTGGTCGAGGCGCTCACTCCTCTCGGTGGTCCAGGCGCTCACTCCTCTGACTAGCCTCTCAGAGGTCCAGGCGCTCGCTCCTCTGACTAGCCTCTGAGGGGTCCAGACGCTCGCTCCTCTTACTAGCCTCTCAGTGGTCCAGGCACTTGCTCGTCTCAGTGGTACAGAGGCTCGCTACTCTGACTAGCCTCTCAGTGGTCAGGGCGCTCGCTCCTCTGACTAGCCTCTCAGTGGTCCAGATGCTCGCTCCTCTGACTAGCCTCTGAGTGGTCCAGGGGATCGCTTCTCTGACTAGCATATCAGTGGTCCAGGTGCTCGCTTTTCTGGCTAGCATCT
>NW_027201722.1:0-7931 GCF_038502225.1 Cherax quadricarinatus
CCACTTCCTGACGACTCTATGACTGAAGATATACTTCCTAACGTCCCTGTGACTCGTCTGAGTCTTCAGCTTCCAGTTGTGACCCCTTGTTTCTGTGTCCCCTCTCTGGAACATCCTATCTCTGTCCACCTTGTCTATTCCCCGCAGTATCTTGTATGTCGTTATCATGTCTCCCCTGACCCTTCTGTCCTCCAGTGTCGTCAGTCCGATTTCCCTCAACGTTTCCTCGTACGACATTCCCCTGAGCTCTGGGACTAGCCTTTTTGCAAACCTTTGTACTTTCTCTAACTTCTTGACGTGCTTGACCAGGTGTGGGTTCCAAACTGGCGCTGTATACTCCAGTATGGGCCTGGCATACACAGTGTACAGTGTCTTGAACGATTCCTTATTAGGGTATCGGAACGCTATTCTCAGCTTTGTCAGGTGCCCGTATGCTGCAGCAGTTATAAGAACATAAGAAAGAAAGAACACTGCAACAGGCCTACTGACCCATGCAGAGCAGGTCCATGTCCCCCCCCCGGATTAGACCAATGACCCACTCCCCGGATTATCGCAATGACCCACCCAGTCTGGTCATCCCCACTCAAGGATGGAGCACTGTACCAGACCCAGCAGCACAAGCTAGTCAGGTCCAACTCACACCCACCCTCACCCACTCATGTATTTATCTAACCTATTTTTAAAACTACACACCGTATTAGCCTGAATAACTGTACTCGGGAGTTTGTTCCACTCATCCACAACTCTATTACCAAACCAGTGCTTTCCTATATCCTTCCTGAATCTGAATTTTTCCAACTTGAAACTATTGCTGTGAGTCCTGTCTTGGCTGGAAATTTTCAGCACACTATTTACATCCCCTTTATTTATTCCTGTTTTCCATTTATACACCTCGATCATATCCCCCCTAATTCTACGTCTTTCGAGAGAGTGCAGATTCAGGGTGACGTGCTCAGTGTTATGGTCACCCCAAGATCTTTCTCCCTGAGTGAGGTCTGTAGTCTTTGTCCACCTAGCCTATACTCTGTCTGCGGTCTTCTTTGCCCCTCCCTAACCTAACCTAACCTAACCTAACCTAACCTAAGCTAACCTAACCTAACCTAACCTAACCTAACCTAACCTAACCTGATGTCGTGTCTGCACGTTTCAGCATCCAGACACAGGTACAAGCAGGATCCAACCGAAATTTACCGAATTTCTTCAAGAATTGTAAGTGGCGTCCCAGTGACCCCACGCTACAGCGTCCCACGCTGTTTCTTAAGTCACGTGTTCAGCGTCACTTGTATGTTGCTGTTGTTGTTCAGCTCAGCACAGCTATTTCAGCAAGCCAGAGGTGAGTTTTGTGGTGATTTCTGTGTCCAGTGTGTCTCTCTGTGTTTGTGGGTGGGGGAGGAGGAAGAGGAAGTGGCCGTTTCCTCGCCTCGCCCATGCTCGCCCTACTCACACTCATCCGTCTACCATACACTCACCACTACTCACTCCCTCTGCTGTGTTTCTGCTGTTTTTCATGTGATTCATTGATAGAGCTGTGTATCCGAGTGCCCGAGGCCACTCGAAGCTACGTGGATGAGCATGCCACGTAGATCAGCAAGCCACGTGGATCAGCAAGCCACGTGGATCAGCAAGCCATGTGGATCAGTATGCCACGTAGATCACGACGCCACGTGGGGTGTGGGCGATGTCACGTGGATCTACAAGCCACGTGGGTTATAAAGGCAGATGTCCCAGGCCACATGCTGTGGTCTGCTGCCCGCATCACATTGACGTCACCGACGATGCTGCCCGACTTCTTGACGTCACAATGTCTGCCTGACGTCACCTCGAGATGTCTGCTGACGTCACAGTGCTGCTGACGTCACCTCGCGACATCACGCCTGACATCACATGATGTCACATCGTGTGTTCTAGTAAATATGTCAGTGTTGTCGAGAAGATTGAGAGAAGATACATGTCGTGTGTTAATTAATTCCTCTCAGTGTTCTCACATGTTAGTGTATGGCTTAGTGTCAGTTTTGTGCACAGAAAAGCATCTTTTGCTAGTTTAAGCCATGTTGTACTGCTTGTATCGTGGGTGTGTGTAAAGTTTTCTGTGAGTCCAGTGTCAGACCCTTGTGTAGCACCACTGTGCTAAGTCACCCGGTGTGACGAGCGCATTTGACAGCTGATATCAGTCAGCTCTGAGCCCGAGCCTCTTGTACAGAAAGCTCTTATGCTCGTCGCTCATAGATGTTCTGCAGAATCGTACCTGCTACGATTCCCATCGAGATTTGTTTCACTTCACCTCCAGACCTTCAGAGTGCAGTTTTATGTAGAGAAACAAGTCTGGGGACGCTTAGACTAACCTCTGCTATAACTCCAACTGCCGAGAGAATGACACTCGTCAAGCTGCAGTTAGCCCTGTCGGCAGGCGCTGTGTCAGCCTCGTGTCACAAGCTTCAGTGACCTCCTGCGCAAAGAAGATGTCACTTTGACTGCTAGCTCGCTCACTGCAGTCTGATGTATGATGTTACGACTCCCAGATGTTTCGCCCAGTCGTCTCTGCCACGACTCTCTCCACAACTCGCTCCACACTCGTCGGCAGTGACAGCCCAGCAACAGTAACAGTCGAGAAGTGTCCTCCTGAGTCGCTTGCCAGAAGTCCTGCCCAGTTGCCGAGTTTTGTCGACGCCTCACTCGAGGGCACCAGCATGTTGTGCCCCAGGTTGAGTGAAAACCTGCAGCGATTCCTACGATGACTGCTTCACCGTTCCATATGAGACCATAACCTGTTACGTCACAGCTCAGCCGCAGCGATGTCTCCTGTGTTGCAGTATTTGTCCAGACGCAGGAAGGCGTGCAGTGATGCCCTTCGACGCTCACTGCCTATGACCACAATGTTTAGCACACCCTACATGTTTTTTTCTTCCCTCCCCGTAGGAAGTTTTTTTTTTCCCATGTCCATATGTATATATATGTTTTTTATTTTGTGTTCTGTGCCTTGTTCCTACGAGAGAGAGACAGTTTTTTTACCACCAGTATTGTCACGTCGGGAGGACGCGAGGTAGGTAGCCGAGCGAATGTAGACAGCCTGTACTGTCTGCACAGACAGCCTGTACAGTCTGCCAGCTTAGTTCATATTTCGCGGCACTAAAGTGCTGCCCTCTAGGCCTGCCCAGGTCTGTGGGATGCTGGGCCCACACTCGCTCACTCACACAGCAGCCTAGCAGGAAGACACAAGGCCTATTAGCTCTCTCCCTCATGGGATGGCCTTCCCGGGCCATGGACACAACACACAATCCCGTGTACCCACCATTATATTACAAATAAAGTAAGAAGCTTCCGAAGACGTATCATTTACTCCCCCGCTACCAGCTACACCAAATAATCCCGTTATAGTATTGCTTTACCTAGTACAATGTACTAGTATTGCTTTACCTAGTACAATGTGCTAGTATTGCCTTACCTATTACAATGTACTAGTATTGCTTTACCTAGTACAATGTGCTAGTATTGCCTTACCTATTACAATGTGCTAGCATTGCTTTACCTATTACAATGTGCTAGTATTGCTTTATCTAGTACAATGTGCTAGCATTGCTTTACCTATTACAATGTGCTAGTATTGCTTTATCTAGTACAATGTGCTAGTATTGCTGTACCTAGTACAATAACGATTTTTAGCAAATCTTTTTCTATTAATATTTTATCAACATAGGTTAGAAAAGATTTGTCAGGAAACAGGACAAGTGTTTCGTGACGCAGGTCTTAGTCAGATGATAACCCGAAGCTGGAACTTTCGGTCATCTGACCGAGGCCTTCCACTGGCTTACCCGTCTACCCCTTTTAAAATAATTAAAGTTATGATTACAGACATTATACCCGCATCTGACACGCCTCAGATACGCCAAGACGCGTGAGATATAACACTAACGATAAATTCTCCCAGTTATTGGCAAGAGTGAGCTTGGTCTAGCCACTCATGCCGTAAAATGGACGAATTTGTTTCGCGTTTGTTTGAAAACTGAAAATTTAGACGAAAACTTTCAGAATAATTATTTCGCACCTGTGTGTGTGTGTGTGTGTGTGTGTGTGTGTGTGCGTGTGTGTGTGTGTGTGTGTGTGTGTGTGTGTGTACTCACCATGTCATGGTTGCAGGGACGACTATAACGTAAGTGCGGTAAAAAGACAGGTAAAATAAACGTGGATGCAAATGATCTAAACGTAAAGAAAAGCACACGCGAGCTTAGTGAGGAAAATATAGAGAAAGTTAAAAGAATATAGAAAGCTAAAAGAAAACTAGGAGAAAGCAAGAGGGAGTTAAAGGAACATAAAAAGCTAAAAGAAAACATAGAAAAAAATAAGAAAACGCTAGGGGAAAGTCAAAAGAACATAAAGGGCTAGGAAAGAAACAAAGAAAAACTAAGAGAAAGCAGAGAATTACTAGGAGAAAGCTAAGAAAAGGAAAACGAAAAATAAGAGAAAACCAGAAGAAACCTGAAGGAAATCGATTAGAAAGCTTGCCGGGATAGAACAAAGAGATGCTGAATAAACCACCGAGAGATGTAGTACCAAGCAAGAGAATTAATGAAGTGGAACAAAGAGAAAGTACGACAGGAGAAAAGTCCAGAAAGGAAAGCGATGAGTATTAAAACGAGGAAGTGAAAGAAAAAGGAAAGTGAGAAGGAAATGAAGAGTAGAAGAGTTGAGGAGAGAGGAAAAATGAAAGGGAAAGAAACATTGAAAGAAGGAATAAAAGAGGAATAACGACTGTGAGTGAAAATGACGATGCTGGGAAGCCAAAAATGAGTGAAAATAACGATGTTGGGAGGACGAAGAAGAGAGGGAAGGAGAGAGACAAGATAGAAACAGCATAGAAATTGATGATAAATCAGTAAGCTTGATACCTAGATGGAACTTATGTGTTTTTTAAGTATAAATCAGTTGTATATATCTCCAGACACATTACTTATATGTATCTCCAAACACACCAGTTATATGTATCTCCAGACACATCAATCATACAAGTATGTAACTCCAAACACACCAGTTATATGTATCTCCAGACACATCAATCATACAAGTATGTAACTCCAAACACACCAGTTATATGTATCTCCAGACACATCAATCATACAAGTATGTAACTCCAAACACACCAGCTATATATATCTCTACACACAAAATGAAAGAGAAATGTTTCCAGATTATGTATAACTAACATTATTCTGTATCATACGAACATAAAATATTCTCATACGAACGCAAAACATTCTTGAACACACACAAAACATTCTAAGCGAATGCAAAAGTATTTTGTTAAGATACGAGCAGGTTCAGAATTGGTGTTAAGATACGAGCAGGTTCAGAACTGGTGTTAAGATACGAGCAGGTTCAGAACTGGTGTTAAGATACGAGCAGGTTCAGAACTGGTGTTAAGATACGAGCAGGTTCAGAACTGGTGTTAAGATACGAGCAGGTTCAGAACTGGTGTTAAGATACGAGCAGGTTCAGAACTGGTGTTAAGATACGAGCAGGTTCAGAACTGGTGTTAAGATACGAGCAGGTTCAGAACTGGTGTTAAGATACGAGCAGGTTCAGAACTGGTGTTAAGATACGAGCAGGTTCAGAACTGGTGTTAAGATACGAGCAGGTTCAGAACTGGTGTTAAGATACGAGCAGGTTCAGAACTGGTGTTAAGATACGAGCAGGTTCAGAACTGGTGTTAAGATACGAGCAGGTTCAGAACTGGTGTTAAGATACGAGCAGGTTCAGAACTGGTGTTAAGAAACGAGCAGGTTCAGAACTGGTGTTAAGATACGAGCAGGTTCAGAACTGGTGTTAAGATACGAGCAGGTTCAGAACTGGTGTTAAGATACGAGCAGGTTCAGAACTGGTGTTAAGAAACGAGCAGGTTCAGAACTGGTGTTAAGATACGAGCAGGTTCAGAACTGGTGTTAAGATACGAGCAGGTTCAGAACTGGTGTTAAGATACGAGCAGGTTCAGAACTGGTGTTAAGAAACGAGCAGGTTCAGAACTGGTGTTAAGATACGAGCAGGTTCAGAACTGGTGTTAAGATACGAGCAGGTTCAGAACTAGTGTTAAGATACGAGCAGGTTCAGAACTGGTGTTAAGATACGAGCAGGTTCAGAACTGGTGTTAAGAAACGAGCAGGTTCAGAACTGGTGTTAAGATACGAGCAGGTTCAGAACTGGTGTTAAGATACGAGCAGGTTCAGAACTGGTGTTAAGATACGAGCAGGTTCAGAACTGGTGTTAAGATACGAGCAGGTTCAGAACTGGTGTTAAGAAACGAGCAGGTTCAGAACTGGTGTTAAGATACGAGCAGGTTCAGAACTGGTGTTAAGAAACGAGCAGGTTCAGAACTGGTGTTAAGATACGAGCAGGTTCAGAACTGGTGTTAAGATACGAGCAGGTTCAGAACTGGTGTTAAGAAACGAGCAGGTTCAGAACTGGTGTTAAGATACGAGCAGGTTCAGAACTGGTGTTAAGAAACGAGCAGGTTCAGAACTGGTGTTAAGATACTAGCAGGTTCAGAACTGGTGTTAAGATACGAGCAGGTTCAGAACTGGTGTTAAGATACGAGCAGGTTCAGAACTGGTGTTAAGATACGAGCAGGTTCAGAACTGGTGTTAAGATACGAGCAGGTTCAGAACTAGTGTTTAGAGATACGAGCAGGATCAGAACTGGTGTTAAGATACGAGCAGGTTCAGAACTGGTGTTAAGATACGAACAGGTTCAGAACTGGTGTTGAGATACGAGCAGGTTCAGAACTGGTGTTGAGATACGAGCAGGTTCAGAATTGGTGTTAAGATACAAGCAGGTTCAGAACTGGTGTTAAGATACGAGCAGGTTCAGAACCGGTGATGAGATACGAGCAGGTTCAGAACTGGTGTTAAGATACGAGCAGGTTCACAACTGGTGTTAAGATACGAGAAGGTTCAGAGCTGGTGTTAAGATACGAGCAGGTTCAGAATTGGTGTTGAGATATGAGCAGGTTCAGAACTGGTTTTGAGATAAGGGCAGGTTCAGAACTGGTGTTAAGATACGAGCAGGTTCAGAACTGGTGTTGAGATAGCAACAGGTTCAGAACTGGTGTTAAGATAGCAACAGGTTCAGAACTGGTGTTAAGATAGCAACAGGTTCAAAACTGGTGTTAAGATAGCAACAGATTCAGAACTGGTGTTGAGATAGCAACAGGTTCAGAACTGGTGTTAAGATAGCAACAGGTTCAGAACTGGTGTTAAGATAGCAACAGGTTCAGTACTGGTGTTAAGATAGCAACAGGTTCAGAACTGGTGTTAAGATAGCAACAGATTCAGAACTGGTGTTAAGATAGCAACAGGTTCAGAACTGGTGTTAAGATAGCAACAGGTTCAGAACTGGTGTTAAGATAGCAACAGGTTCAGAACTGGTGTTGAGATAGCAACAGGTTCAGAACTGGTGTTAAGATAGCAACAGGTTCAGAACTGGTGTTGACTCCCTTGTGAATTTTTCCCAGTTTCAAAACCAAGTTTTGGAATTCCAAGAACTTGCTTTGAAAGGTCAAAACAGGCTTTCGGAGGTTCTTTGAAGGTTTCTTTCAAAACTTCTTTCAAAATCAGACATGCAATTCAGAGAGCTTCTTCAAAAGCTGTCAAAATCCGACAGATAATATTAGGAGTCCATTTGAAAACTCCTTTCGGAATCAGAGAGGTGATTCAGGGCGTCTTTCAATGCTTCGTTCGAAGCCAAATAGGATGAAACTCAAAGCTTCTTTCAAAACTTCATTCAAAAACAGATGGGTAATTCTGAGATTCTTGCAAGATCAAACAATCATTTAAAGCTTCTTTCAAGATCAGGCAGGCAGTCAGAGATTCTTTCAAAGCTTCTTTTGAAATCAGGTAGATGGTTCAGAGCTTCTTTATAAGCTTCGGACAGGTAATCAGAACTTC
>NW_027201723.1:0-7921 GCF_038502225.1 Cherax quadricarinatus
GGAAATGCAGGCCTAACATTATGTCAAGTTAGTATGTCTAGTGGAGGAGAGCGGTAGGCCTAATATTATAAAGTTTTACAAAATTGACTATTATGTTAGCCAAGTTGATATGTGTACCTTAGATGAGTTCCGAGAGTTTTTCTATATCACATCACTGCCTTTGAATGGAGGCATTTTTCACTCTCATAGTGAGTAATTTGAACATGCAGATTTGCTGCCGGTCCCTCTATTATTTGCATGGTATAAACTATATTTTATCTTTCTCTGTGCAGTTTTCAAATCTGCAATTTAGCCTGCCTTAAATAGGACCGTTTGTATACAATAACATTCAACTCTAAAGAGCTCGTCTAAAAAGTATATCAGTGGCTTGGCATTTCTGCTGTTAAAGGTTCTTGTTATCCGTTATTTCATTTTCCTTACAGTTGTGATAGTAACACTCTTTATCCTTTAACACAAGATTTCTGACTTTACTCTAAATCCTTTTCATTTTTCTGTTCTACTCAGTTGTCCAAACCTATTTTATCCTCAGTTCCAGTTTTATATTTCTTAATTTTTTTCCCTAACTGATATTTGTCCACACTGAAAATCATACTGTTTTCTGGTGCCCACTGGAAGACTTGGTTTGCATCATATTGAAGATTTTTGTTTTGTTTTCGATGGACGCAACTCTTATACAAATGTCTAATAGTTAACTCTGCAAAGAATTTAGTGCGACGACTTGTGTGTGTGTTTCTGACAGAAACGAGAATGAGCAACAGACGTAAGGCGAGTACTCTAGCAGAACTTTTCACGTGGCAACTTCTGATGTTACAGAAACTCAATCTGACCAGTTTTACAGTTATTTATGTCAGTATTTTGTTCGTTTTCCAGTGTATCCAGAAGTGACACGATGGTGCAGCAACTGAAAGTGGAAGAAATTAATTTGCTCTAAACCCATGTTATATTGTCTTTTGTAAATGTTGTGATTTCATATAAACTGATTGACAGTATAGTAATCACGCCTCTATGAGAACACGATGCACAATCCTGTTACCCTCATTCATAAGAAGTAAGGATAAGCGTAGCGTATCAGTTTCCTTATCTATTTCCTCTCTTCTGCACTCCATTCCTTCCCACCTTCTCTCTTCCACCTCTCTCCTTCCTCCGTCCTTCATTCTAATTCACAACGAGGAACAGCAATAGAGGATACAGCATGGGTAAAACAGCTCGATACACATTAATTCTCCACCTGCAGGTATTGCCATGTCGGGTTGATACACCGGCTCTTGCACTGACATCTCAACATGATTAACACCCTAATAATTTTTATAGATGAAATGTTTGAAAAATATTATGCATATAGCAAAATGTGTTTTTTTATACTAACTACGAGCAACACTTATTAGTACGACACGTTTTGCATTCCAAGAGACGTTACTGTTTTGTTTGTTGACCAGCCTCAAAAAGCACTCTTACTAACACTAGAACTCTAGTGTTGGTATGACTGGAAGATCACACTAACAGTCTGATCACCACGAGAACTCCAGTGATGATATGGGTGGAAGTTCACACTAAAAGTTTTACCACACAAGATTACACTTAAAAATCGAAAGCGCATGGGCACAAACACACACACACACACACACACACACACACACACACACACACACACACACACACAACCTAGCCATAAATACCAATTACATATTAAGACAATAATACTAGAATCTAACACTAGCAAGATGTCACTATTGTTGACACAATATCTCTTTCTCAGTGTTAAGCTACTAAGATATAATTCAGTAACCTTGTATGTAACTGATAAGGAGGTTCTTGAAGTTAATGGCTAATGAATAAACAGAAAGATGAACGGGAGGATCGAACCGTGGCCTTGGTGGTGGCAGCTCCAGTGCTTTACTGCTGAGCTACGGTGAATAATGCATGAATAATGTATCATAAGTAATGAAGAAAATTAATATAACCCTCCGAAGTTCCCTGACGAAAGATTTACGACCAGTCTGGAGAAAACTACAACTATGTGTAAATCTGGTGTGCTTCCGAGTGGACCTGACCTATGTTAAGAAGATTTTGATGAGACTCTTTAAACAGCTATGAGCATGAAGAGTGTAAATTTCTGGGCTTGTGGAGAGACTGCTTGTACATCAAGAGATAAAAGCCAATGGATAAGAAAATTTAATAGTGGAGCAGAGGTTGGTTTATTAATGAAGTTTAAAACCTATCGAGTACACGATGTTCATTAAGAGGCTGTATGGCGCCTATCCAACACCAGTCAAGAATATTTTAATCCCTAAATTAAATTCCTTGTGTATACTAGCACCATTCTTACAACCTTCCACATGTTTGGAAGCTGTAGATACTAGTTATAGGTTCGTACAAAACCTATGCTCCTCCTAGTAATCAAGAACATATGGTGCCAAGCGTCATAGCTTTGGTTATATACAGATCATTCTGAAGCTTCTTCTCTTACTCGAGCAGTGTACATGTTGTTGAGGTCCTACTCTTGTATCTTCTGGTCAACGCTCACCGGTATTACCTTGTTTCCGTAATGAAGTCTTCCTGTGTGCACTTAACGAGATGAGTTTGTTAGGTTGAGTCTCGGCTCGGCACTGCTGCTACAACCACCATTAACCAGCATAGGTGGTTCCTTGCTTCTTTGACACTAACCTATCTACTTTTGCAAATGTCTATGGAGTTCCACCACTTCCTCATCCCACATCCCATGTATTCAAATCCATTTTACTTCATTACATTCCACTACAATATATACTCCACTTTCTAACCACCCCACAGTTTAAAGCTAATTTCCTACCATCTCTGTAACTCACCAATATCTGCAGCTTCCATCTCTAGCCTCTATTCCCTCACATTTCAGACCGTCTTTTTGTCATCATCGCTACTTCAAGGATCTTCAAGTCTTTCTCGAGCTCAGAAGAATTTTATAGAGGAGGAGCATACTCTGTGATAGACCTGACATACTCTGTGACACACCTGACATACTCTGTGACAGACCTGACATACTCTGTGACAGACCTGACATACTCTGTGACAGACCTGACATACTCTGTGACACACCTGACATACTCTGTGACACACCTGACATACTCTGTGACGACCTGACATACTCTGTGACACACCTGACATACTCTGTGACAGACCTGACATACTCTGTGACGACCTGACATACTCTGTGACAGACCTGACATACTCTGTGACAGACCTGACACACACTGTGACAGACCTGACACACACTGTGACAGACCTGACACACACACTCTGTGACAGACCTGACACACACTCTGTGACAGACCTGACACACACTCTGTGACAGACCTGACACACACTGTGACAGACCTGGCACACACTGTGATAGACCTGACACACACACACTGTGACAGACCTGACACATACACTGTGACAGACCTGACACACTGTGACAGACTTGACACACACTGTGATAGACCTGACACACACACACTGTGACAGACCTGACATACTCTGTGGCAGACCTGACATACTCTGTGGCAAACCTGACATACTCTGTGACAGACCTGACATACTCTGTGACAGACCTGACATACTCTGTGACAGACCTGACATACTCTGTGACAGACCTGACATACTCTGTGATAAATTTGGCATACTTTGTAATAGACCCGAAACACACTGTGATAAACCTGACATGGAGGGGGAGACCTGATAAGAAGGAAAGACCTGACAAGAAGGAAAGACCTGATAAGAAGGAAAGACCTGATAAAAAGGGAAGACATGAAAAAAAATGAAGAAATAACAAGAAGAGAAGACCCTAACAAAGATAGGGAGACCAACAAGAAGTGAAGAGGCGAGAGTAAAGGAAAACCCGACATGAACTCAGCCGGACAAGAATCATGGCGGCGTGATATTGTTCAGAAGAAAAATAAGTTCGATCATGAAACTGAAAAATACTCGCAAACAAAACTTTTAAGCTCCGAGAAGCGTCAATAAAATAAAAAAAAAAACAAGGAAAGTGTAGGATAAAAAATAAGTTTAAAATATCAGACTAGAGTAACTCAGATCGAAAAAAAGAAAGGGCGAGAACGAAACCTTAAAACAAATGAGTTAAAAGAGATAAATGACAATAGAAAGAAGACGAAGATGTAAGAATGACGTTTAAATTCATTAAGAATAGAACGATTAAAACAGCATAGTTAGAAAGAAATGTAGGAAATGTTAAACCCATCAAGGCTAGGAGAGCTGTAAAAGGCAGAAGAAGAAGAAGAAAGGAGGGTAACAAAGTTTAAACCCCCTTAAGCTAGGAAAGTAAACTTAAAACCCACTTAGGCTAGGAAAGCGATAAAACAGTAAGCAGGAGGAGGAGGGAAATAAACCTTAAACCCACTAAAGCTAAGAGAAATGGAGGGGGAATAAACCTTAAACCCAGCAGAGCTAGAAGAGCGATAAAGAGAAACACGGTAGCACCCTAAAATTTGTTGCCCCATAAACGGACACAAAAGCCTCGGCCGACGCCACAAAGACCTGCAGCCAGAAATTAATTCTAATTACCCAAATAATTCCCGATTTTTTTCACCGGAGCACTGATAAATGACGATTAAATCTGGTGGAGGCGAGAAGAAAAAACTTTTCTGTAGTAACTTCATAGTATGGCACCTCTGGGCCCAGGAGCTGAGGCACTCACCTGAGATCTGGACTTGTCATGTGAGCACTCTTACCCACTCATGCTAAAGCTCACACTCACTCACTCACACACACACACAGTTTTAAGAAAAGGTACGATAAAGCCACTGAAGCAGGGAGTGTGTGGACATAGTAGCGATCAACGAAGAGGCGGGGCCAAGAGCTGCGAATCGACCCCTGCAACCACAAATAGGTGAATACACACACACATGTATACCATCAAAAGCTCTGCTGAATATAGTCAGAAAAAGGATATCAGAAAATCTGAGAGGAGATTCTTTACAGTATACCAACATGAATTTATGGATGAAAAATTCTGTCTTACAAATTTGTAGGAGTTTTATGGACAAAGTCACAGAGATAAAATAAGAAAAACAGAGTTAGACAGTATGCATCCTCTTGGTCTGCAGAAAAACCATATGATACAGTACAACATCAAAGATTTGTCCAGAAACTAGAGGACTATTCAGGGTTAAAAGGTAGTGTTTCAGTGAGACACGAAGTAACTGAATGACAAAGCAGAGAGTAACAGTAAGGGATGTATTACGAATACAGAGGCAATCTTGTGGCCTGCACACCTGGATGTATCACCATAACTAAGGTAGAAAGGAGGAACCAGCATAAGACAGCAGTGAGTAAATACTAGTCCCAAATCTGCACACTGCCATAACAACATACTGGAGTGAGAAATATGGGAGAAAGTGTAAAATAAACCGAGTGAGGAGCAGGGGTGCGGTGGGGACAATAAGGGAACACTGTATCAACATCCGGGGTCCCAGACTATTCAACATCTTACCAGAAGATACCAGAAACACGGCTGGAACATGTGAAGAAGCCTTCAAGAGGAAACTGGACAAGTATCTTCACCAGGTGCCAGATCAACCAGGCTGTGAGGGATATGTGGGGCAGCGGTCTCCAGCAGCAACAGCCTGGTTGATCACGCAAACACCGGATGAGCTTGGTCCATGGCCGGGCTCCGAGAGTAGTTAAACTCTCGAAACTCTTCAACGGTATATCAAGGGTATATATTTCCTTTACCAAAGAGCATGCAATATTTACAGAGGATATGTACAGAAAGGCAATTTGTAAGCAAGAGACACGGTGAGAACCGTCTTCGACCAGACTTGTAGGTAAGTCTGTCAAGTGTTGCTTCACAAGGATCCATCATTGCTTCACAACTTTGGAGGGCTTCCTTCTGATTGAATATTAAAATGGTATACAATACCGACAAGTTGGTAAGTAAGACACATGTGCAACAATTAGGCATCTTTAGTCCTAAACGTTTCGCCTACACAGTAGGCTTCTTCAGTCGAATAAAGAAAAGTTGGTAGAAGCAGTAAAGATGTGAAGATGATATAATCAGTCCATCATCCTTGAAGACGTAGTTTTGAGGTGATCAGTCCCACAGCCTGGAGGAGACTTTTGTTCCATAGTCTGAAACAATGTGAAGTTGAAGCGACAGCATGGAGACTCGAATATTCATTATGTCCTACACTACAACACAATGGTATCTTGGTACACAACAGAAAACACCTTGGACAACTTTTTCAAGTGAGAATGGTTGGATTTGTGAGGGACTTGACCTCTCAATGATTGCATTCTTTCTTCTACTACTGGACTACACCTCACCTTGACAGTATGTAAGTCTCCATACTGTTGCTTCAACTTCACACTGTTTCAGACTCTGGAACAAAACTTCTCCAGGCTGAGGGACTGACCATCTCTTCATATCTCTGCCAACTTTTCTGTACTCGACTGAAGAAGCCTACTGTGTAGGAGTTTCGAAATAAAGATACCTAACTGTTGCACATGTGTCTTATTTACCTTCCTTGTGATTGGCTGGGATGAACCAAAATGCTAGCATAACGAGGAGAATCCCGCCCCCTGCCCCGGTGCCCCGTGGCCTGGTGGCTAAAACTCTCTCTTCACATGGTGAGGGTACGGGTTCAAGTTCCAGCGAGGGTGGAAACATTGAGCGTGTTTCTTTACATAGGTTGTCTTTGTTCACCAATCAGTAAAATGGGTACCTGGGACGTTAGTCGACTGGTGTGGGTCACATCCTGGGATAAAATTGACCTAATTTGCCCGAAATCCTCTGCATAACAAGCGGCTTTCTATACAGTAGTATGTCATTGATGTCAGCAAGGCCTGTATAGACATCTTGTACATGTACTTGTTGAAATAAAGATATTATTATTACACTCTTAGCATCTGGTTCGCTGGTGGGGAGGACATGCCTATATAGATGTGTGACATACGCCGAATAAAATGTAACGTACTCTTCGCATATCGGAATGGGAGTAACGAGTTGGGTTCCGCAGTGATCAGTAGTAGGACCACTACTGTTCCTAACATACGTGAACAGCCTACCAGAGGGCATCGAGTCCCGTGTGTCTTTGCGGACGATGTAAAACTAATGAGACAAATAAGTACAGGAGAGAACAGAGATAAACTTAAAGACCACCTCAACAGACCACCAAACATGTAGCTTATCGAGTTCGAGACCAACAAATACAAAGCCTTGCGAACCGGAGACCGGGTACACCACGAGCGGAGAGAAACTGCAAGTATAAGAGTTAAAAGCACCTGGAGGGAAATATAACATTGGGTATATCGCCAGATATACATATAAACCTTATAAATGCAACGGCATATGCAAGATTAATGAACATCAGAATATCAGACAGGAACTTGGATAAAGACTCCTTCAGAATCCTTCAGACCTATACACGACATTTGTTAAGCAAATCATTTAGTACGCGGCGCCATAAAGATGCCTGCATGCGAAGACTTGCAGCTAGGTTAGTACCAGAACAGAGAGGGATGTGCTATGAGGAAAGGCTGAAGGAACTAAACCTGACGGCCCTGGTGGAGAGAAGGGGAAAATCTTAAGAGGAATAAATGGGACAGATAGGGTCAGACTGCTTGAATTGAGAGGACTAGGACCAAAGGACACAGAAGCTGAAAACAGATGAGCCATAGGGATGAAAGGAAATATTTCTTTAGCTTCATTGTGACTGAAATGAGGAATTACTTGGATGACGTAGTGGTAGAGGCAAATTCAATACACAGCTTCAAGACTAGATAAGGCCCAAGCGGGCAGAAATAGGTGAATCCAGTCAAAGTGGTGCAGGAGGCGAGGCCAAGAGTTTAGTTTTAACCCGTGCAAACACGACTAGGTGAGTACAACTTGGTGAGTGTACACACACACACACAACTTAACTGTTGCATCTCCAACCATCCCAACTAG
>NW_027201724.1:0-7917 GCF_038502225.1 Cherax quadricarinatus
GAAAACAGTAAATCCTGCCATCACATAGTCTCACCTGTTATACTACACAAAACACATTACTGAGAGTGAACACAGAAAAAAACCTGCCTCTTTCCTGTCTATATTTGTCCAACCTATTTTTATGTTACCCAAGTAATAGCTTTTATATCCTTTTACTCATGTACGAATTAATTGTTCTTCCTTATTGTATTATTTTTGTTACTACTACTACTACCACCACTAGTGAACAACGGAATGTTACCTCACTAGTATTGCACCTCACTCAGAGCCTTTATATACCCTCTGTGTCCATGTATTGTTTGTAATGGCTTGATAAAGCTCCTGGAGAGCGAAACGTTGCCACAATAAATGTCACATTAGTTGCACTTGTGTCCTTTTATTTTACAAAT
The DNA here is from genome assembly GCF_038502225.1 of Cherax quadricarinatus. Lineage (NCBI taxonomy): Eukaryota > Metazoa > Arthropoda > Malacostraca > Decapoda > Parastacidae > Cherax > Cherax quadricarinatus. The sequence goes on from NW_027201724.1 coordinate 390, forward strand.
ACATAACAGTAATACGGAAAAGCAAATGTAAAAACAAAAGAGATGAACGTTCAAGTTATTGTAAAAATAAGATTAGTATTCATGGAAATAGTGAGACAGTTCATTAACACCGTAATATAACACATATTCCAGTAGCAGGTACTATGTTATTCAGAGCTTTAAGCCAAAAAAGAGGGCACTCCGTACTGTGAGACAAATGTCGTGCCTAATTAATGATTGTGGATATAGTTAGGTGAGGAACAACCTGTTTAAATTACAGCGAATCGAAATATACTATAATGTTGTAGGTCAGAGGAAACAACCAATAATCTAATAGTGCAAGAGTAACTGTTTATATTAGAGAAGAGGGTGGCACTTGTTATGATAAAGAATTACTGCTTAATTTACAGAGAGGAATTGGTGAAGGGTTAAAGTGTTAATCATGGGGTGAGAGGGACACAGTTGTTTTAATTCAGGGATTGCAATATAAAAGATGGAATACTTTTACATAACTAGTTAGGGTGACAGTTTGAGAAATGCTAGTAAAGTAAGAGAATTTAAGATCAACATAATAAAAATATGGATACAAGACAACAGGATGAAGCTGTATCCCAGCCCCCTAGTACCACATTTACTTGACACTTCCATTCTCTTTACTCGCTAATGAAGCAACTTATTCTTTTCAGTAAATGTAAATTCTGTTCTATGACAACAAACCAAAATAAATAACGCAAGCTGAGTAAAATGAGAAGTTAGGATTTTTGTTAAATCATGGCCTGGTCTTGGTATTACCCAGTCCTCTTTCGATCATCGAACTAGGCTTGCTTCATGTTGCGAGGACATACGATGGTGTGGGTGCCTCAGAGCTAATTTTATTCTACTCCCTGTTTGGTGTAGCAGCCTTCACAAGCAGTGTTTGTTTGTGAAGGCTAGTACACCAAACGGGGAGCAGCATGAAATTAACTCTTAGACACCCACACCATCGTATGTCCTCGTAACATGAAGCAAACCTAGCTCGCTAGGCTCACCTTCCTTGCAGGAGTGTATGGTCCAGTGGTTTAGGGCGACGTGAATTTTCGCTTTTCCCACTAGGCGGGCTAAAATAACATGGGTTCGATCCCCTGGCTAGCCAGAATTTGTTATTGATATAAATATATTTGTTTATTTATTTATTTCTATCTCTCTCTCTCTCTCTCTCTCTCTCTCTCTCTCTCTCTCTATATATATATATATATATATATATATATATATATATATATATATATATATATATATATATATATATATATATATATATATATATATATATATATATATATATATTTCAACAAGTCGGCCGTCTCCCACCGAGGCAGGGTGACTCAAAAAGACAGAAAATCCCCAAAAAGAAAATACTTTCATCATCATTCAACCTTTTCACCTGGCTCGTACATAATCACTGTTTTTGCAGTGGCGCCTAGATACAACAGTTTAAAAGCATATATAAAGATATATAACACATTCCTCCAAACTGCCAATATCCCATACCCCTCCTTTAAAGTGCAGGCATTGTACTTCCCATTTCCATTACTTAAATCCTGCTATATAAAAATAACCAGTTTCCTTGAATCCCTTTACTAAATATTACCCTGCTCACACTCCAACAGTTCATCAGGTCCCAAAAACCATTTGTCTCCATTCACTCGTATCTAACACGCTCACGCACGCTTGCTGGAAGTCCAAGCCCCAAGCCCACAAATCCTCTTTACCCCCTCCCTTCAACCTTTTCGAGGACGACCCCTACCCCACCTATCTTCCCCTACAGATTTATTCGCTCTCCATGTCATTCTACTTTGTTCCATTCTCTCTAAATGACCAAACCACCTCAACTCCCTCTTCAGCCCTCTGACTAATACTTATATTAACTCCACACCTTCTCCAAATTTCGACACTCTGAATTTTCTGTATAATATTTACACCACACATTGCCCTTAGACAGACATCTCCACTGCCTCCAACCTACTCCTCGCTGCAGCATTTACAACCCAAGCTTCACATCCATATAAGAGAGTTGGTACTACTATAGACTTTATACATACCCTTCTTTGCCTCCATAGATAGCGTTTTTTGTTTCCACAAATACCTAAATGCACCACTCACCTTTTTTTCCTTCATTAATTCTATGGTGAACCTTATCCTTCATAAACCCATCCGCTGATGCGTCAACTCCCAAATGTCTGAAATATTCACTTCTTCCATACACCCTCTCTCCAATGTGATATCCATTTTTTCTTTATCTAAATCATTTGATGCCCTCATCACCTTACTCTTATCTATGTTCATTTTCAACTTTCTACCTTTACACACCCTCCCAAACTCGTCCACTATGCAACTTTTCTGTAGAATCTCCCATAAGCACAATATCATCAGCAAAAAGTAACTGTGTCAGCCCCCATTTTGTATTTGATTCCCCATAATTTAATCCCACCCCTCTCCCTAACACCCTAGCATTTACTTCTTTTACAACCCCATCTATAAATAAATTAAACAACCATGGTGACATTACACATCCCTGTCCAAGACTTACTTTTACCGGGAAGTATTCTCCCTCTCTTCTACACACCCTAACCTGAGCCTCACTATCCTTATAAAAACTCTTTACAGCATTTAGTAACTTACTACCTATTCCATGAACATTAAAATGGTATAAAATACCGACAGGTTGTTAGGTAAGACACATATGCAACAGTTAGGTATCTTTATTTCGAAACGTTTCGCCTACACAGTAGGCTTCTTCAGTCGAGTACAGAAAAGTTGATAGAAGCAGAAGATACTTGAAGACGATGTAATCAGTCCATCACCCTTAAAGTTTTTGAGGTGGTCAGTCCCTCAGTCTGGAGAAGAGCATTGTTCCATGGTATGAAACAATATGGAGATGAAGTGACAGAATGGAGCCTTATATAGCGCCAAGAGGTGAGCCGTAGGTCACTAGGAGAGGTAAGAACTCAGATGTTGGGAGGACAGGTCCCTCTCAAATCCAGCCGTTCTCACTAGTAGAGGTTGTCGAAGTTGATTGTAGGTCTGTACCAAGATACCCTTGTGTTGCAGTGTCAGACAGATTGAACATTAAAATGGTATAAAATACCGACAGGTTGTTAGGTAAGACACATATGCAACAGTTAGGTATCTTTATTTCGAAACGTTTCGCCTACACAGTAGGCTTCTTCAGTCATAAGAACATAAGAACATAAGAAAGGAGGAACACTGCAGCAGGCCTGTTGGCCCATACTAGGCAGGTCCTTTACAATTCATCCCACTAACAAAACATTTGCCCAACCCTATTTTCAATGCCACCCAAGAAACAAGCTCCGATGTGCAAGTCCCACTCAAATCCAACCCCTCCCACTCATGTACTTATCCAACCTAAATTTGAAACTACCCAAAGTCCTAGCCTCAATAACCCAACTAGGTAGACTGTTCCACTCATCAACTACCCTATTTCCAAACCAATACTTTCCTATGTCCTTTCTAAATCTAAACTTATCTAATTTAAATCCATTACTGCGGGTTCTCTCTTGGAGAGATGTCCTCAAGACCTTGTTAATATCCCCTTTATTAATACCTATCTTCCACTTATACACTTCGATCAGGTCTCCCCTCATTCTTCGTCTAACAAGTGAATGTAACTTAAGAGTCTTCAATCTTTCTTCATAAGGAAGATTTCTAATGCTATGTATTAATTTAGTCATCCTACGCTGAATGTTTTCTAACGAATTTATGTCCATTCTGTAATATGGAGACCAGAATTGAGCTGCATAATCTAGGTGAGGCCTTACTAATGATGTATAAAGCTGCAGTATGACCTCTGGACTTCTGTTGCTTACACTTCTTGATATAAATCCCAGTAATCTATTTGCCTTATTACGTACGCTTAGGCATTGCTGTCTTGGTTTAAGGTTGCTGCTTACCATAACCCCCAAGTCCTTTTCGCAATCTGTATGGCTAAGTTCTACATTATTTAACTTATAAGTGCTAGGGTTATGGACACTCCCGAGCTTCAGAACCTTGCATTTATCTACATTGAACTGCATCTGCCACTTTTCTGACCAAGAGTAGAGTTTGTCTAAATCCTCCTGAAGTTCCCTAACATCTACGTTTGAATCAATTATCCTACCTATCTTCGTGTCATCGGCGAATTTGCTCATATCACTAGCAATTCCTTCATCAAGATCATTGATATATATTATAAACAACAACGGGCCCAAGACTGATCCCTGTGGAACGCCACTTGTTACTGATCCCCACTCGGATTTAACCCCATTTATGGACACTCTCTGCTTCCTGTCTGTGAGCCATGACTCGATCCACGAGAGCACCCTTCCCCCAATGCCATGAGCTGCTACTTTCTTCAACAGTCTTTGGTGCGGAACTCTATCAAATGCCTTACTAAAATCTAAGTAAACAATATCAAATTCTTTATCGTGGTCAACAGCCTCAAAAGCTTTACTGAAGAAAGTTAATAAATTAGTTAGACAAGATCGGCCTCTTGTGAATCCATGCTGAGTATCATTAATCAAGCTATGCTTATCGAGATGGCTTCTTATAATCTCAGCTATAATTGACTCTAGCAACTTGCCTACAATTGAGGTCAGGCTTATTGGGTGGTAATTTGACGGTAACGACTTGTCCCCTGTTTTAAAAATAGGAATTACATTAGCCATCTTCCACTTATCAGACACTACACGTGTTTGAAGAGATAAATTAAAAATATTAGTTAATGGTTCACAGACTTCTATTTTGCATTCCTTAAGAACCCTTGAAAAAACCTCATCAGGACCCGGTGACTTATTTTGCTTCAGTCGGTCTATCTGCTTCACAACCATTTCACTAGTGACTGTGATGTTACATAATTTATCTTCTTCTAATCCACTATAAAAATTAATTAACGGAATGTTATTAGTGTCTTCCTGTGTAAAAACCGAGAGAAAATAATTATTTAAAATCGAGCACATTTCATTCTCTTTGTCAGTAAGATGCCCATAGTTATTTTTAAGGGGACCTATCTTATCTCTGACTTTTGTTCTATATACCTGGAAAAAACTTTTTGGATTAGTTTTAGAATCCCTAGCAACTTTAATTTCATAGTCCCTTTTAGCTTTTCTTATCCCCTTTTTAATGTCCCTCTTAATGTCAATATACTGATTCATAAGATGACCCTCGCCTCTTTTGATACGCCTATAAATTCCTTTCTTATGCCCTAGTAGATATTTCAGCCTATTATTCATCCATTTTGGGTCATTTCTATTTGATCTAATTTCCTTATAAGGGATAAACGTTCTTTGAGCAGCATATATTGTGTTCAGAAAACTGTCATATTGATAGCTCTCTTCGTTACCCCAGTCAACAGATGATAAGTGTTCTCTAAGCCCATCGTAATCTGCTAAGCGAAAATCTGGGACTGTTACTGAGTTATCCCTACTATCATACTTCCATTCAATTCTAAATGTAATTGATTTGTGGTCGCTAGCACCCAGTTCCTCTGAAACTTCTAAATTATTAACAAGGGATTCATTGTTTGCCAGAACTAAGTCAAGCAGGTTATTACCCCTTGTAGGTTCTGTCACAAACTGCTTCAAAAAACAATCCTGAACTACTTCTAAGAAATCGTATGATTCTAAATTCCCAGTCAAGAAATTCCAATCAATATGACTAAAGTTAAAATCTCCTAGAATTACTACATTATCGTGTCTTGTGGCCCTAACAATTTCCTCCCATAGTAGTCTCCCTTGGTCCCTATCTAAATTTGGGGGACGGTATATCACACCTAAAATTAATTTTTCATGCCCCTCTGAAAATTCTATCCAGACTCTGTATGTGTTACTTCAGACTTAATACCCGTTTTTATGCAACAGTTCAAGCGATCTCGGACATACAATGCAACCCCACCCCCCTTCCCGATACTTCTATCTACTTGGAACAATTTAAAACCCTGAATGTGACATTCTGCAGGCATGTCCCGACTTTTTGAATTAAACCACGTCTCAGTAATGGCAAATACATCTATGTTACCTGCACTAGCAACTAGTCTCAACTCGTCCATCTTATTCATAGCACTGCGACTATTTGTGTAATAAATTTTTAATGACCCTCCTCTCTCTTTACCCTTCCTGCTCCTTTCTATTATTCCACTAAACCTATTACTGTCCTTGTCAATTTGTGCCACTGGCTTTGCAATATCCACCTCATTTTGCCTATTACTAGTTCTCCTAGTACTCATGTTACTACCCTGCGACTTCACAGTTTTCCCGCCAAAACCCATACCACTAACTGTTGCTAGTTTAAAGACCTAACAGCTCCCTCCACTGCGTTGGCCAGTGCTCCCACCCCACACCTAGATAAGTGAACCCCATCCCTGGCATACATGTCATTTCTGCCATAGAAGAGGTCCCAGTTGTCAATGAATGTTACCGCATTTTCCTTACAGTATTTGTCTAGCCAGCAATTGACACCAATTGCTCTGGACAACCATTCATTTCCAACTCCTCTCCTTGGCAAAATGCCACATATGACAGGTTTCCCACCCTTCCTCCTAATTATCTCTATTGCTGACCTATACCTGCTAATCAGGTCCTCACTCCTACGTCTGCCAACATCGTTGCCTCCAGCACTGAGACAGATAATAGGATTGCTCCCATTACCTCTCATGATGTCATCCAGACGGCTAACAATATCCTTCATCCCAGCCCCAGGAAAACACACTCTCTGCCTCCTACTCCTATCCTTCAAGCAGAATGCCCTATCCATGTACCTAATCTGGCTATCCCCAACAACAACAATGTTTTTATCTTCCTTGGCGTCGTCCGTCGTGATGCTCCGAGTAGTCGACTCACATTCGCCAGGTAGCATTACACCACTTGTAGAATTCGTCAAGACGTTCTCGATGGTCTTCGTTGGGGTTTCTAGGGATGTCTTACTCACGTCTGCCAATGTCTTACTCACGTCTGCCAGTCGAGTACAGAAAAGTTGATAGAAGCAGAAGATACTTGAAGACGATGTAATCAGTCCATCACCCTTAAAGTTTTTGAGGTGGTCAGTCCCTCAGTCTGGACTCGACTGAAGAAGCCTACTGTGTAGGCGAAACGTTTCGAAATAAAGATACCTAACTGTTGCATATGTGTCTTACCTAACAACCTGTCGGTATTTTATACCATTTTAACGTTCAATGTGTCTGACACTGCAACACAAGGGTATCTTGGTACAGGGTGTTAGTCGACTGGTGTGCGTCGCATCATGGGACAAAACTGACCTAATTTGCACGAAATGCTCAGCATAAGAACAGGCTTTCTATATAGTAGTATGTCACTGCTGTCTGCTTCGCCTGTATAATTTGTACATGTACTTGTAGTAAACAAAGATATTATTATTACAATATATTATTATTTTCTTCATTACTCCCACTAAATCCCCCCTTACCCCCGCATTATTCTCCCTTCCTACAACTCTCTCGTCCAGTGCCCCTGTGCTCTCCACCTTGACTTCCACTGTCCCCACCCATATATCTGCTCCATCC
>NW_027201725.1:0-7913 GCF_038502225.1 Cherax quadricarinatus
AGTGGAGGTTGGAAGTATAGTGCCTGCACTCTGAAGGAGTGCTGGAAGTGGGAAGTACAGTGCCTGCAGTCTGAAGGAGAGGTAGAGGTGGGAGGTACAGTGCCTGCACTCTGAAGAAGTGCTGGAGGTGGGAGGTACAGTGCCTGCACTCTGAAGGAGGAATGGAGGTTGGAAGTATAGTGCCTGCACTCTGAAGGAGTGCTGGAGGTGGGAAGTACAGTGCCTGCACTCTGAAGAAGTGCTGGAGGTGGGATGTACAGTGCTTGCACTCTGAAGAAGAGGTAGAGGTGGGAGGTACAGTGCCTGCACTCTGAAGAAGTGCTGGAGGTGGGAGGTACAGTGCCTGCACTTTGAAGAAGAGGTAGAGGTTTGAGGTACAGTGCCTGCACTCTGAAGGAGTGCTGGAGGTGGAAACTACAGTGCCTGTACTCTGAAGAAGAGTAGAGGTGGGAGGTACAGTGCCTGTACTCTGAAGAAGAGCAGAGGTGGGAAGTACAGTGCCTGCACTCTGAAGGAGTGCTGGAGGTGGGAAGTACAGTGCCTGTACTCTGAAGAAGTGCTGGAGGTGGGAAGTACAGTGCCTGCACTCTGAAGGAGTGCTGGAGGTGGGAAGTACAGTGTCTGCACTCTGAAGGAGTGCTGGAGGTGGGAAGTACAGTGCCTGCACTCTGAAGGAGTGCTGGAGGTGGGAAGTACAGTGCCTGCACTCTGAAGGAGTGCTGGAGGTGGGAAGTACAGTGCCTGCACTCTGAAGGAGTGCTGGAGTTGGGAAGTACAGTGCCTGCACTCTGAAGGAGTGCTGGAGGTGGGAAGTACAATGCCTGCACTCTGAAGGAGTGCTGGAGGTAGGAAGTACAGTGCCTGTACTCTGAAGGAGTGCTGGAGGTGGGAATTACAGTGCCTGTACTCTGAAGAAGTGCTGGAGGTGGGAAGTACAGTGCCTGCACTCTGAAGAAGTGCTGGAGATGGGAAGTACAGTGCTTGTACTCTGAAGAAGTGCTGGAGGTGGGAAGTACAGTGCCTGTACTCTGAAGGAGTGCTGGAGGTGGGAATTACAGTGCCTGTACTCTGAAGAAGTGCTGGAGGTGGGAAGTACAGTGCCTGCACTCTGAAGAAGTGCTGGAGATGGGAAGTACAGTGCCTGTACTCTGAAGAAGTGCTGGAGGTGGGAAGTACAGTGCCTGCACTCTGAAGAAGTGCTGGAGATGGGAAGTACAGTGCCTGTACTCTGAAGAAGAGTAGAGGTGGGAGGTACAGTGCACTCTGAAGAAATGCTTGAGGTGGGAAGTACAGTGCCTGCACTCTGAAGGAGTGCTGGAGGTGGGAAGTACAGTGCCTGCACTCTGAAGGAGTGCTGGAGGTGGGAAGTACAGCGCCTGTACTCTGAAGGAGTGCTGGAGGTGGGAAGTACAGTGCCTGCACTGTGAAGGAGTGCTGGAGGTGGGAAGTACAGTGCCTGTACTCTGAAGGAGTGCTGGAGGTGGGAAGTACAGTGCCTGCACTCTGAAGGAGTGCTGGAGGTGGGAAGTATAGTGCCTGCACTCTGAAGGAGTGCTGGAGGTGGGAAGTACAGTGCCTGCACTCTGAAGGAGTGCTGGAGGTGGGAAGTACAGTGCCTGTACTCTGAAGGAGTGCTGGAGGTGGGAAGTACAGTGCTTGCACTCTGAAGGAGTGCTGGAGGTGGGAAGTACAGTGCCTGTACTCTGAAGGAGTGCTGGAGGTGGGAAGTATGGTGCCTGCCCTCTGAAGAAGGGGTGGGGATAGTTCAGTTTGGAAGGGAATCTGAAGTGTAATGTCAGCACACCTCTGGCAAGAAAGTGATAGAGTGGGTGGTGATGAGTGTACTTTCTCTTTTTCGAGTCACCTTGCCTTGGTGGGACACTGCCGGTGTGTTAAAAAAAAAAAAATTGTGCACTCTAAGTGAGGAATGAGAATGTTGCAGTTTTGAGGACCATTTGACCTGTGACATCAGCACACTTCTGGCAAGACGCTGATTGAGTCAGTGAAGAATAAAAAGGCAATACGATGACTGGAACAATACACAAATACCCTGGACGTAGGAAGCTAAAGCTTATGACGATGTTTCGGTCTGACTTGGACCATTAACTATGCACGGGATACTTGTGTACACAAATAACTCGCACGTAGGAGAGAGAAGCTTATGAAGACGCTTCGGTCCGACTTAAAAAATGGTCCAAGTTGGACCAAGGCATCATAAGCTTCTCTCTCCTATGTGCGGGTTATTTGTGCATTCTTCCAGTCACGGTATTGTGTCTTTTTGTTCTTTATTTGTGTATCGAGTGAATGACAGTGAATGCGTTTTTTTTTTTTTGGGGGGGGGGGTACCTTACCTTAGTGGGAGACAGCCAGTATGTTAGAAAAGAAATTTGATGTGGGTGTGTGGATGAGTCCTGTGATGGGAAACTTGTGGTAGTTAAATAACAAAAAAAGGCACAATACCGTGACTGGAACGATACACAAACAACCCGCACATAAAAGAGAGGAGCTTACGACAACGTTTCGGTCCGACTTGGACCATTTACAAAGTCACACTAACCAGAAGTGGAGCAGGACGGCTATATATAGGCAGGAAAAGGTGGTGGTAGTAGTAGTACAAGAATGGTATATATACCATTCAAGTCGGACCGAAACGTCGTCGTAAGCTTCTCTTTTGTGCGGGTTGTTTGTGTATTGTGGTAGTTGCAGCAGACTTAATGTTTAGCATGTTCAAGTGGAAATAACGTCTTGTAAATCACCCTTCAAGGGAGGAGTCTTGATGCCAGTGAAGGGCTCTTGATCCAAGGAATTGGAACCACCCTTCACTTTTTTTTAATTAAACTTGATTACCTCCCATTCCTCAAGTGCTGCATGATCCCTACGGGTTTAGTGCGCCCCCTATTTAAGATAAGGTATATCATCTTAAATCTTTGTGTACAAAGGTTATTTATTCTATTTCCTTGTAACCAACACTTGTGAAAGAATATTTTGAGTGCCTCTGTAGTCTTCATTTGATTCTCAATGCTCATTTTGTTCTTTTATGTACTGTTCCATCATTTCTTTTTCTTGTACAAATGAACTGATTTTCCTACCTACCTTGTACAGATTAACAGTTGTGTATCTTCCTACCTTCCCAGCACAGATTCTCTTCCCGCTGTACCTCCACAATGAACAAAGTTTCCCTACATTCTCAAGCACACTTCAAGCAACTTAACATCACAAATTTTTTTGTCTCTAATGGTTTTCAGCATAGATGCTTTTAATATATAAAACATGTAACTTAACCATTTATTGCATAATTTATCAAATATTTAGTGAAAGGTTTATTTGCTGACTGCTACTATGATATTAACAATAATAATAAATTTAATAATCCCCCCTTAGATTTATTCCTAGTGCCACAAGTAAGAGTCAGTGGCTTTAAATATGAGTTATATCCAAACTGAAGCTGCCAAATTTGTATTTCTAATTGTATCATTTTCCCCCCGTCTCTTTTTTAATGCTGTAGAAGTGTGAGATGCAAAAAATTGCATAGGGGCTACTACGGCTGGTGAGTCCACTAAGACACTGTGCACGCTGTGTTGCTTCTTACTAAGGCTGTGTAAAGTCAACAGACTATGACAGAGTTTGACCAGGTAGTTGGCAAAGGCATTGCAGTACTCGAGCACTCATGGCACTCTTGCTTAAATATATTATTTGATCTTGGAAGCCTTGCAGACATGATTATGCTCGTATTAAAGTATTGTAGACCATTCAAAACTGAACCACAAAGCAAAGATAAATTTTTAGCTAAAATTGTGTTCTGTCTTTTGCCATTATCATGTAATAAGTGGAGGTTAAAATATATTTTTTTTCCCACATTGTACACTGGTTTTGCAAAATTGGATGACATTTAATAGTATATTTGGAAAGCCCATTCAGAGAATTTTAGAAAGCTAAAACCTAACATAAGATTAATAGAACTTGAAAGAACTTAGTAAATAATTTACACTTACTTATGAAGATACATTGTTGATATACATAGAGCAGAAGTAATTCTAATGAATATAACAACAGATATACATGAAAATATATTAAGAAAGAAGCATGGTACATGACATTGGCTGAAGATGGATTGGTACGTTATCTAAAGATTTATCTCTAATTTGTGGGCTAGTTGTGAATTGTTTCAGCTATACTATTGTGGCTCACATTCCTATTTATTTTAGATCACGGTTGCGTTTTTTTTTCTGTGATCAGGTATTGATATGACGTGCAATCTGTTCCAGTGATACTGTTTGAAAGTATGGCACTGAAAACACCATATGGGAAAAGAAACTTGATTGAAGATGGCACGGCCCACCCGAAGCACTTTCAGTCGTGAGCATAATCTCATGTAAAGTTATGTTCTCAAATGTTTCAAAAACCTGCACTTGGGAGAGGACTCTTAGGATGACGTTTCAGTCCATCCTGGACCTCTGTCATCACAACGTCGTCTTGAGGTTCCTCTCCTAATTGCGAGTTTTTGGTGATATATTCCAGCCCCAGTATTGTGACTTTATTCATTCTCATACGGTGTTTATTTCAATAGCCATGTAAAATGATCAAGATCAATAGGACTTTCTTGACTAAATTATTCATCCAAATCTTACAGCCAGTAAGAAAATTAATGACATATTTAACTCTGGAACAACAGTTAAGAAGCACTGTCATCTTTACAGTACTGTGCTGTATATGTGTCCCTAGAGCTCCCACTTCTTTAATCTTCATTGATAACTTCACTCTGTCAAATCTTAGTATGCAAACTTCTTAATTTTCCCTTAATTTTAAAGTAAAGCATCCCCCTCTCCCACACCCATATTATATTAAGAAAATAGTCTCCCCACCCACACACAACCTTCCTTAATATGAAAGTGTTCACCTCACACCCATCCATATTCTACCTGGAGGTTGTTCTGAGGGTCAACTTCCCTGCAGCCCAGTACTTGACCAGGCCTCCTGATGGATCAGGACCTGATCAACCAGGCTGTTACTGTTGGCCACACACAGTCCAACATGCAAACCAGAGCCCGGCTGATTGGGCACCGACTAAGAAAGTATTCTTCCCAGTCACTCCTCTCTATATCAAGTAAATTTAACCCCCCCCCCACACCCCCATTCACACTTACATATATTAAGCAAACACATTAGCCTATATAATATGACTTACATACATTTTAAAGTTTTTCTGTCTGCTGCATCATACTTTTCAGCAGTTGTGTGTATTAATAGTGGCATGATACACACACACACACTTGTGCACACACTTGCACACACACTTGCACACACACTTGCACACACACTTGCACACACAAACACATGCACGCACACACTCACACTCACACACTCATGCTCACACACACGCTCATGCTCACACAGACACAGACAGACAGACACAGACAGACAGACACAGACAGACAGACACAGACAGACAGACACAGACAGACACAGACAGACACAGACAGACAGACACAGACAGACAGACAGACAGACACAGACAGACAGACAGACACAGACAGACAGACACAGACAGACACAGACACACACACAGACACACACAGACACACACACACACACACACACACACACACACACACACACACACACACACACACACACACACACACACACACACACACACACACACACACACACACACACATTGTTTTATTTTGCACAAATGTCATTCACAATTGAACATATTTTACTGAAAGATTTGAGGCCTACTCTGAATATTTCTGCAAGAATCTAGAAATTTTCTTGAGCTAACAGAGAAAGGGAACAAGACTCTAGTCTGGAGAGAGTAAAGAGAATTTGAGTACCAGCATGTGAGTGAAACTCTGTACCCTGGTTTTGGAAGGAGATTAATATTAATTGTAATTATTAATAATGATACAGTGGAACCTCAAATATCGAACTTTCTTTGGTCCAGAAGGCTGTTCGAGTGCCTTTACCGAATGAATTTATTCCCATGAGGGATAATGTAAATTAGGTTAGTCCATTTCAGACCCTCAAAAATACACTTATAAAAGCACTTACAAAAATACACTTACATAATTGGTCGTGTTGGGAGCAGTTCGATTTTTGAGGTTCCACTGTACTAATAATAATATTTTATTTCTGATAAATCTCCAGAGGTGTTTTATGCAAGATTGTGTTGGATTTTTTTATTTTTTTGAAAAGCCCATAGTTATACACAGCATTTTGGGCAGTTTTTTAACTAGGCCAATGTGGTGTTTTTTTATTGTGAGAATACTGTAAAAGTATTTATATGTATTGTGGGAGTGAGATTTCTGTAAGCGTAGATGGTTTGGTTTAATATGAAGGGTATGGTGTTAACAGCAGTGGTAATGTAAGGGGTATGGTGTTAACAGCAGTGTTAATATAAGGGGAATGGTGTTAACAGCAGGGGTAATATCAGGGGTATTGTGGTGTCAGTGGTGTTATAAGGGGTATGGTGTTAACAGCAGTGGTAATATCAGGGGTACAGTATTAACAGCAATGGTAATATCAGGGTTATGGTGTTAACAGCAGTGGTAATATAAGGGGTATGGTGTTAACAGCAGTGGTAATATCAGGGGTATGGTGTTAACAGCTAGCAAACAAACAGTTTTGTACGGTATACAAAATATAGATTTCGCATACGTAATAAAATATTGTTAAAGTACGAAGAAAGCCGCTAGCATGCTGTACATTATAGGCAGACTAATCCTAATGCTCACACACTACTTAAGATCTAGACATAATAACAATAATAGTTTTAATAATACAGCCTCTCCTCACTTAGCGATTGAGTTTCGTTCCTAAGACCTCGTCGGTAAATGAATTCGTCGCTAGGTGAGGAGCATACTATAATGGTAGTGGGTTTGTGTCAACCATCTTTGATATTGTTTTAATGCCACTTTTGCACCATTTATAACATTTCTGGTGTTTTTTAAATGTTTATACAGTAGTGTACTGTATATTGTAATAAACAATAGAGGAAATCTGCTATAATATACATTATTTAGGTATGCATACTGGTCAGAGAGCCCGTCATAAGTCCGAGTCATCAGTCAAAATAAAAAATTGTATTTCTTTGCTAAGGTTACAGTGTGTGTTTACATTTCATATTTGATTGGTACAAAGAAAGCCACTGTCATGCCGACGCAATTTAGGCAGACTTAACCATATGTACTTGAAGGCTACTTAAGTCTAGACAGGTGAAGAGTGGTAGAATACAAATACAGTGGATCCTCGACTAACGATATTATTTCATTTCAGACGTCTGTTCGAGTGCCGTTACCGACCAAATTTGTTCCCATAAGGAATATTGTGAAATAGATTAGTCCGTTTCAGACCCCCAAAAATTCACGTACAAAAGCACTTACAAAAATACACTTACATAACTGGTCGAGTTGGGAGCTGATCGTTAGTCGAGGGTCCACTGTATTCAATATTTTACTCTATTATTAATATGAGGTAGAACAATTTATGATACAAACATACATTTTTAAGTTTGTAATAATGGCTTAAAAGTTAAGGGATAATAAAGTATTTGGGAGATTTGCTTTAAATTTGGTTAGAGTTTAGCATAGTTTGGGTATGGTTGTTATTGAGAGATGAGATGATTTTTGAGTATAGTCCTAACTTGATTTAGTGGGCAGGGGACCTCTTGCTGTTTCGGGCAAAGAGTTCCAGATCTTTGGGCCCTTTATGTGCATTGCATTTTTGCATAGTGTGAGACAGACATGAGGGATGTTAAAAAGTGTTTTGTGCCTAATGTTATGCCTGTGCGTTCTGTTGAAGATGTTTAGGAGAAGTTTTAGTGGAGAGTTGATATTGGAGTTTAATGTTCTGTATATATAGGACTTGATGTGCTGTTGGAGTGTAAGCAAGGTAACGTTTATGAAGGGATT
>NW_027201726.1:0-7913 GCF_038502225.1 Cherax quadricarinatus
TGTCTTGTAAGACTGTAGTGTGTCTTGTAAGACTGTAGTGTGTCTTGTAAGACTGTAGTGTGTCTTGTAAGACTGTAGTGTGTCTTGTAAGACTGTAGTGTGTCTTGTAAGACTGTAGTGTGTCTTGTAAGACTGTAGTGTGTCTTGTAAGACTGTAGTGTGTCTTGTAAGACTGTAGTGTGTCTTGTAAGACTGTAGTGTGTCTTGTAAGACTGTAGTGTGTCTTGTAAGACTGTAGTGTGTCTTGTAAGACTGTAGTGTGTCTTGTAAGACTGTAGTGTGTCTTGTAAGACTGTAGTGTGTCTTGTAAGACTGTAGTGTGTCTTGTAAGACTGTAGTGTGTCTTGTAAGACTGTAGTGTGTCTTGTAAGACTGTAGTGTGTCTTGTAAGACTGTAGTGTGTCTTGTAAGACTGTAGTGTGTCTTGTAAGACTGTAGTGTGTCTTGTAAGACTGTAGTGTGTCTTGTAAGACTGTAGTGTGTCTTGTAAGACTGTAGTGTAGTGTGTCTTGTAAGACTGTAGTGTGTCTTGTAAGACTGTAGTGTGTCTTGTAAGACTGTAGTGTGTCTTGTAAGACTGTAGTGTGTCTTGTAAGACTGTAGTGTGTCTTGTAAGACTGTAGTGTGTCTTGTAAGACTGTAGTGTGTCTTGTAAGACTGTAGTGTGTCTTGTAAGACTGTAGTGTGTCTTGTAAGACTGTAGTGTGTCTTGTAAGACTGTAATGTGTCTTGTAAGACTGTAGTGTGTCTTGTAAGACTGTAGTGTGTCTTGTAAGACTGTAGTGTGTCTTGTAAGACTGTAGTGTGTCTTGTAAGACTGTAGTGTGTCTTGTAAGACTGTAGTGTGTCTTGTAAGACTGTAGTGTGTCTTGTAAGACTGTAGTGTGTCTTGTAAGACTGTAGTGTGTCTTGTAAGACTGTAGTGTGTCTTGTAAGACTGTAGTGTGTCTTGTAAGACTGTAGTGTGTCTTGTAAGACTGTAGTGTGTCTTGTAAGACTGTAGTGTGTCTTGTAAGACTGTAGTGTGTCTTGTAAGACTGTAGTGTGTCTTGTAAGACTGTAGTGTGTCTTGTAAGACTGTAGTGTGTCTTGTAAGACTGTAGTGTGTCTTGTAAGACTGTAGTGTGTCTTGTAAGACTGTAGTGTGTCTTGTAAGACTGTAGTGTGTCTTGTAAGACTGTAGTGTGTCTTGTAAGACTGTAGTGTGTCTTGTAAGACTGTAGTGTGTCTTGTAAGACTGTAGTGTGTCTTGTAAGACTGTAGTGTGTCTTGTAAGACTGTAGTGTGTCTTGTAAGACTGTAGTGTGTCTTGTAAGACTGTAGTGTGTCTTGTAAGACTGTAGTGTGTCTTGTAAGACTGTAGTGTGTCTTGTAAGACTGTAGTGTGTCTTGTAAGACTGTAGTGTGTCTTGTAAGACTGTAGTGTGTCTTGTAAGACTGTAGTGTGTCTTGTAAGACTGTAGTGTGTCTTGTAAGACTGTAGTGTGTCTTGTAAGACTGTAGTGTGTCTTGTAAGACTGTAGTGTGTCTTGTAAGACTGTAGTGTGTCTTGTAAGACTGTAGTGTGTCTTGTAAGACTGTAGTGTGTCTTGTAAGACTGTAGTGTGTCTTGTAAGACTGTAGTGTGTCTTGTAAGACTGTAGTGTGTCTTGTAAGACTGTAGTGTGTCTTGTAAGACTGTAGTGTGTCTTGTAAGACTGTAGTGTGTCTTGTAAGACTGTAGTGTGTCTTGTAAGACTGTAGTGTGTCTTGTAAGACTGTAGTGTGTCTTGTAAGACTGTAGTGTGTCTTGTAAGACTGTAGTGTGTCTTGTAAGACTGTAGTGTGTCTTGTAAGACTGTAGTGTGTCTTGTAAGACTGTAGTGTGTCTTGTAAGACTGTAGTGTGTCTTGTAAGACTGTAGTGTGTCTTGTAAGACTGTAGTGTGTCTTGTAAGACTGTAGTGTGTCTTGTAAGACTGTAGTGTGTCTTGTAAGACTGTAGTGTGTCTTGTAAGACTGTAGTGTGTCTTGTAAGACTGTAGTGTGTCTTGTAAGACTGTAGTGTGTCTTGTAAGACTGTAGTGTGTCTTGTAAGACTGTAGTGTGTCTTGTAAGACTGTAGTGTGTCTTGTAAGACTGTAGTGTGTCTTGTAAGACTGTAGTGTGTCTTGTAAGACTGTAGTGTGTCTTGTAAGACTGTAGTGTGTCTTGTAAGACTGTAGTGTGTCTTGTAAGACTGTAGTGTGTCTTGTAAGACTGTAGTGTGTCTTGTAAGACTGTAGTGTGTCTTGTAAGACTGTAGTGTGTCTTGTAAGACTGTAGTGTGTCTTGTAAGACTGTAGTGTGTCTTGTAAGACTGTAGTGTGTCTTGTAAGACTGTAGTGTGTCTTGTAAGACTGTAGTGTGTCTTGTAAGACTGTAGTGTGTCTTGTAAGACTGTAGTGTGTCTTGTAAGACTGTAGTGTGTCTTGTAAGACTGTAGTGTGTCTTGTAAGACTGTAGTGTGTCTTGTAAGACTGTAGTGTGTCTTGTAAGACTGTAGTGTGTCTTGTAAGACTGTAGTGTGTCTTGTAAGACTGTAGTGTGTCTTGTAAGACTGTAGTGTGTCTTGTAAGACTGTAGTGTGTCTTGTAAGACTGTAGTGTGTCTTGTAAGACTGTAGTGTGTCTTGTAAGACTGTAGTGTGTCTTGTAAGACTGTAGTGTGTCTTGTAAGACTGTAGTGTGTCTTGTAAGACTGTAGTGTGTCTTGTAAGACTGTAGTGTGTCTTGTAAGACTGTAGTGTGTCTTGTAAGACTGTAGTGTGTCTTGTAAGACTGTAGTGTGTCTTGTAAGACTGTAGTGTGTCTTGTAAGACTGTAGTGTGTCTTGTAAGACTGTAGTGTGTCTTGTAAGACTGTAGTGTGTCTTGTAAGACTGTAGTGTGTCTTGTAAGACTGTAGTGTGTCTTGTAAGACTGTAGTGTGTCTTGTAAGACTGTAGTGTGTCTTGTAAGACTGTAGTGTGTCTTGTAAGACTGTAGTGTGTCTTGTAAGACTGTAGTGTGTCTTGTAAGACTGTAGTGTGTCTTGTAAGACTGTAGTGTGTCTTGTAAGACTGTAGTGTGTCTTGTAAGACTGTAGTGTGTCTTGTAAGACTGTAGTGTGTCTTGTAAGACTGTAGTGTGTCTTGTAAGACTGTAGTGTGTCTTGTAAGACTGTAGTGTGTCTTGTAAGACTGTAGTGTGTCTTGTAAGACTGTAGTGTGTCTTGTAAGACTGTAGTGTGTCTTGTAAGACTGTAGTGTGTCTTGTAAGACTGTAGTGTGTCTTGTAAGACTGTAGTGTGTCTTGTAAGACTGTAGTGTGTCTTGTAAGACTGTAGTGTGTCTTGTAAGACTGTAGTGTGTCTTGTAAGACTGTAGTGTGTCTTGTAAGACTGTAGTGTGTCTTGTAAGACTGTAGTGTGTCTTGTAAGACTGTAGTGTGTCTTGTAAGACTGTAGTGTGTCTTGTAAGACTGTAGTGTGTCTTGTAAGACTGTAGTGTGTCTTGTAAGACTGTAGTGTGTCTTGTAAGACTGTAGTGTGTCTTGTAAGACTGTAGTGTGTCTTGTAAGACTGTAGTGTGTCTTGTAAGACTGTAGTGTGTCTTGTAAGACTGTAGTGTGTCTTGTAAGACTGTAGTGTGTCTTGTAAGACTGTAGTGTGTCTTGTAAGACTGTAGTGTGTCTTGTAAGACTGTAGTGTGTCTTGTAAGACTGTAGTGTGTCTTGTAAGACTGTAGTGTGTCTTGTAAGACTGTAGTGTGTCTTGTAAGACTGTAGTGTGTCTTGTAAGACTGTAGTGTGTCTTGTAAGACTGTAGTGTGTCTTGTAAGACTGTAGTGTGTCTTGTAAGACTGTAGTGTGTCTTGTAAGACTGTAGTGTGTCTTGTAAGACTGTAGTGTGTCTTGTAAGACTGTAGTGTGTCTTGTAAGACTGTAGTGTGTCTTGTAAGACTGTAGTGTGTCTTGTAAGACTGTAGTGTGTCTTGTAAGACTGTAGTGTGTCTTGTAAGACTGTAGTGTGTCTTGTAAGACTGTAGTGTGTCTTGTAAGACTGTAGTGTGTCTTGTAAGACTGTAGTGTGTCTTGTAAGACTGTAGTGTGTCTTGTAAGACTGTAGTGTGTCTTGTAAGACTGTAGTGTGTCTTGTAAGACTGTAGTGTGTCTTGTAAGACTGTAGTGTGTCTTGTAAGACTGTAGTGTGTCTTGTAAGACTGTAGTGTGTCTTGTAAGACTGTAGTGTGTCTTGTAAGACTGTAGTGTGTCTTGTAAGACTGTAGTGTGTCTTGTAAGACTGTAGTGTGTCTTGTAAGACTGTAGTGTGTCTTGTAAGACTGTAGTGTGTCTTGTAAGACTGTAGTGTGTCTTGTAAGACTGTAGTGTGTCTTGTAAGACTGTAGTGTGTCTTGTAAGACTGTAGTGTGTCTTGTAAGACTGTAGTGTGTCTTGTAAGACTGTAGTGTGTCTTGTAAGACTGTAGTGTGTCTTGTAAGACTGTAGTGTGTCTTGTAAGACTGTAGTGTGTCTTGTAAGACTGTAGTGTGTCTTGTAAGACTGTAGTGTGTCTTGTAAGACTGTAGTGTGTCTTGTAAGACTGTAGTGTGTCTTGTAAGACTGTAGTGTGTCTTGTAAGACTGTAGTGTGTCTTGTAAGACTGTAGTGTGTCTTGTAAGACTGTAGTGTGTCTTGTAAGACTGTAGTGTGTCTTGTAAGACTGTAGTGTGTCTTGTAAGACTGTAGTGTGTCTTGTAAGACTGTAGTGTGTCTTGTAAGACTGTAGTGTGTCTTGTAAGACTGTAGTGTGTCTTGTAAGACTGTAGTGTGTCTTGTAAGACTGTAGTGTGTCTTGTAAGACTGTAGTGTGTCTTGTAAGACTGTAGTGTGTCTTGTAAGACTGTAGTGTGTCTTGTAAGACTGTAGTGTGTCTTGTAAGACTGTAGTGTGTCTTGTAAGACTGTAGTGTGTCTTGTAAGACTGTAGTGTGTCTTGTAAGACTGTAGTGTGTCTTGTAAGACTGTAGTGTGTCTTGTAAGACTGTAGTGTGTCTTGTAAGACTGTAGTGTGTCTTGTAAGACTGTAGTGTGTCTTGTAAGACTGTAGTGTGTCTTGTAAGACTGTAGTGTGTCTTGTAAGACTGTAGTGTGTCTTGTAAGACTGTAGTGTGTCTTGTAAGACTGTAGTGTGTCTTGTAAGACTGTAGTGTGTCTTGTAAGACTGTAGTGTGTCTTGTAAGACTGTAGTGTGTCTTGTAAGACTGTAGTGTGTCTTGTAAGACTGTAGTGTGTCTTGTAAGACTGTAGTGTGTCTTGTAAGACTGTAGTGTGTCTTGTAAGACTGTAGTGTGTCTTGTAAGACTGTAGTGTGTCTTGTAAGACTGTAGTGTGTCTTGTAAGACTGTAGTGTGTCTTGTAAGACTGTAGTGTGTCTTGTAAGACTGTAGTGTGTCTTGTAAGACTGTAGTGTGTCTTGTAAGACTGTAGTGTGTCTTGTAAGACTGTAGTGTGTCTTGTAAGACTGTAGTGTGTCTTGTAAGACTGTAGTGTGTCTTGTAAGACTGTAGTGTGTCTTGTAAGACTGTAGTGTGTCTTGTAAGACTGTAGTGTGTCTTGTAAGACTGTAGTGTGTCTTGTAAGACTGTAGTGTGTCTTGTAAGACTGTAGTGTGTCTTGTAAGACTGTAGTGTGTCTTGTAAGACTGTAGTGTGTCTTGTAAGACTGTAAGACTGTAGTGTGTCTTGTAAGACTGTAGTGTGTCTTGTAAGACTGTAGTGTGTCTTGTAAGACTGTAGTGTGTCTTGTAAGACTGTAGTGTGTCTTGTAAGACTGTAGTGTGTCTTGTAAGACTGTAGTGTGTCTTGTAAGACTGTAGTGTGTCTTGTAAGACTGTAGTGTGTCTTGTAAGACTGTAGTGTGTCTTGTAAGACTGTAGTGTGTCTTGTAAGACTGTAGTGTGTCTTGTAAGACTGTAGTGTGTCTTGTAAGACTGTAGTGTGTCTTGTAAGACTGTAGTGTGTCTTGTAAGACTGTAGTGTGTCTTGTAAGACTGTAGTGTGTCTTGTAAGACTGTAGTGTGTCTTGTAAGACTGTAGTGTGTCTTGTAAGACTGTAGTGTGTCTTGTAAGACTGTAGTGTGTCTTGTAAGACTGTAGTGTGTCTTGTAAGACTGTAGTGTGTCTTGTAAGACTGTAGTGTGTCTTGTAAGACTGTAGTGTGTCTTGTAAGACTGTAGTGTGTCTTGTAAGACTGTAGTGTGTCTTGTAAGACTGTAGTGTGTCTTGTAAGACTGTAGTGTGTCTTGTAAGACTGTAGTGTGTCTTGTAAGACTGTAGTGTGTCTTGTAAGACTGTAGTGTGTCTTGTAAGACTGTAGTGTGTCTTGTAAGACTGTAGTGTGTCTTGTAAGACTGTAGTGTGTCTTGTAAGACTGTAGTGTGTCTTGTAAGACTGTAGTGTGTCTTGTAAGACTGTAGTGTGTCTTGTAAGACTGTAGTGTGTCTTGTAAGACTGTAGTGTGTCTTGTAAGACTGTAGTGTGTCTTGTAAGACTGTAGTGTGTCTTGTAAGACTGTAGTGTGTCTTGTAAGACTGTAGTGTGTCTTGTAAGACTGTAGTGTGTCTTGTAAGACTGTAGTGTGTCCCCTAAGACTGTAGTGTGTCTTGTAAGACTGTAGTGTGTCTTGTAAGACTGTAGTGTGTCTTGTAAGACTGTAGTGTGTCTTGTAAGACTGTAGTGTGTCTTGTAAGACTGTAGTGTGTCTTGTAAGACTGTAGTGTGTCTTGTAAGACTGTAGTGTGTCTTGTAAGACTGTAGTGTGTCTTGTAAGACTGTAGTGTGTCTTGTAAGACTGTAGTGTGTCTTGTAAGACTGTAGTGTGTCTTGTAAGACTGTAGTGTGTCTTGTAAGACTGTAGTGTGTCTTGTAAGACTGTAGTGTGTCTTGTAAGACTGTAGTGTGTCTTGTAAGACTGTAGTGTGTCTTGTAAGACTGTAGTGTGTCTTGTAAGACTGTAGTGTGTCTTGTAAGACTGTAGTGTGTCTTGTAAGACTGTAGTGTGTCTTGTAAGACTGTAGTGTGTCTTGTAAGACTGTAGTGTGTCTTGTAAGACTGTAGTGTGTCTTGTAAGACTGTAGTGTGTCTTGTAAGACTGTAGTGTGTCTTGTAAGACTGTAGTGTGTCTTGTAAGACTGTAGTGTGTCTTGTAAGACTGTAGTGTGTCTTGTAAGACTGTAGTGTGTCTTGTAAGACTGTAGTGTGTCTTGTAAGACTGTAGTGTGTCTTGTAAGACTGTAGTGTGTCTTGTAAGACTGTAGTGTGTCTTGTAAGACTGTAGTGTGTCTTGTAAGACTGTAGTGTGTCTTGTAAGACTGTAGTGTGTCTTGTAAGACTGTAGTGTGTCTTGTAAGACTGTAGTGTGTCTTGTAAGACTGTAGTGTGTCTTGTAAGACTGTAGTGTGTCTTGTAAGACTGTAGTGTGTCTTGTAAGACTGTAGTGTGTCTTGTAAGACTGTAGTGTGTCTTGTAAGACTGTAGTGTGTCTTGTAAGACTGTAGTGTGTCTTGTAAGACTGTAGTGTGTCTTGTAAGACTGTAGTGTGTCTTGTAAGACTGTAGTGTGTCTTGTAAGACTGTAGTGTGTCTTGTAAGACTGTAGTGTGTCTTGTAAGACTGTAGTGTGTCTTGTAAGACTGTAGTGTGTCTTGTAAGACTGTAGTGTGTCTTGTAAGACTGTAGTGTGTCTTGTAAGACTGTAGTGTGTCTTGTAAGACTGTAGTGTGTCTTGTAAGACTGTAGTGTGTCTTGTAAGACTGTAGTGTGTCTTGTAAGACTGTAGTGTGTCTTGTAAGACTGTAGTGTGTCTTGTAAGACTGTAGTGTGTCTTGTAAGACTGTAGTGTGTCTTGTAAGACTGTAGTG
>NW_027201727.1:0-7904 GCF_038502225.1 Cherax quadricarinatus
ATTGGCGACTATGCCGAAAATAATGCCTAAATTCCTCCTTGAGCTCGTCCCAAGACTGAATCTCTCAAACGTGATTGAGCTGCACAAATGCACCTATATCATCCCGGGTGAGATCCACTGCTGCAACAGCAGCACGAATGTACTGTGAGTCCATTGGACTATCAAATTGGGCCTTAACAGTCGTCTCGACTGACTGCAGCCATGGCTCTAACCTATTTGAATGACCGTCAAAAAGAAGGGTCGGGTATGGACGATTAGCCGGCCCACTGGTGGTCGAGACTTGAGCCACAACTTGACCAACTGTCACGGGGGCTTCGATGCCCTGCTGCGTGATCACGCTGGCTGAGGCACCATTGCTAGCATAAGCAGAATCTGGACTAACGGTACGACCACTGCGCGTCTTAGTAATGACGTCAATTGTTCAAACACAAAGCAGGTCACGAAGAGGGTAAGCAGGTCAGAGCAAGAAATGGTATGCACTGGCTACAATTCAACGCAGAGTCAGAGAGAACACAGCACCATGGTACTAGGTAAACTGCTTAATGATGGAAATAATTTGAGCAAAACAACAACAAAAAAAAATAGTGGTACACTCTGAAACACAAAATAAGAGATGTATGCAAGTGAATGAACTACAGGGAAGTGCACAAAATGATGCTAAGGGTCTTTAATAGTTGCACCAGTAGACTGGCAACAAAATTTATGAAAATGAGTTGTACTGTAAACACTGGTAGCAAAAATTGCACAAAATTTAAAATAAATCAGGTACTACACAACACTAAACTGTGCTGCAAGCACAGTTTAAAAAGATTGCAGGTGCTGGCAGTTGCAAATTGGAATGCAAAAAAAAGTAATTCACTTGCACAAAGGGAAGTTGGCACAGCAAAGATATCAGAGTATGGAATAGTGCCAAAAATCACAGAGAAAAAAAATACACTGTATCAAGAAATGCTATATTGCACACAAAATAAAATTAATAAAAATGCAAATTATTAAATTCAATAATAGGGCAAAGGTTAACTGGTGTTAGCAGGGTGTACACTGGTGTTAGCAGGGTGTACACTGGTGTTAGCAGGGTGTACACTGGTGTTAGCAGGGTGTATACTGGTGTTAGCAGGGTGTACACTGGTGTTAGCAGGGTGTACACTGGTGTTAGCAGGGTGTACACTGGTGTTAGCAAGGTGTACACTGGTGTTAGCAGGGTGTACACTGGTGTTAGCAGGGTGTACACTGGTGTTAGCAGGGTGTACACTGGTGTTAGCAGGGTGTACACTGGTGTTAGCAGGGTGTACACTGGTGTTAGCAGGGTGTACACTGGTGTTAGCAGGGTGTACACTGGCAAAACAAAAATTTCACAATCTCAAGGTCAAAATTAATGAACTTCACAAGTAATTTTGGTAATTAATGGTAAATAAGCAGGTTCCCAAAAATACACTCAATGACTTGGGTATACAAAATAGCAAAATGTAATGCACATTGGTGAATATTCATAGATAAAACATAGAATATATGTAGAGCAAATAAATGGTGACACAGGAGAAAAGTGCAAGGGACTAGGCACAGATTGTATCACTGCAGGTAGAATAAACAAACTAATACTTAAGAACTTAGAGATTACACTTAAAAAAAATAAACTAACAAACAAAACAGTGCAGGGTTGTCAACAATCTGTGGCTAACTTGCAGGTGCAACTATCAAAGTAACAGCACACAGGAATTACTTGCAAACTGTATGTGGGAGGTAAATTGTATAAATGGACAACACTGAACAATTTAAATCAATAACAACTGAGGTGCAAGATGCAGAATGAAATACTGGAATTTAAAATGCAGGAGTGCAAAATGAATGTACAAAATGTACACTGATGACCAAAACTGAACAATTTACTGAAATATGGCTTCAGCGACAACTGTATTGGTGCAGGACAGTTAAATAATGTCACAAAATATTAGGAAATGCTAGGTAAGTCACTGTTTACTTAACTTTGAGTGCAGGAGATAAAGGACACAAGTGCAACTAATGTGACATTTATTGTGGCAACGTTTCGCTCTCCAGGAGCTTTATCAAGCCATTACAAACAATACATGGACACAGAGGGTATATAAAGGCTCAGAGTGAGGTGAATACTAGTGAGGTACCATTTCGATGTTCACTAGTGGTAGTAGTAGTAGTAGTAGTGGTAGTGACAAAAGCAATTAATTCGTACATGAGTAAAAGGATATAAAAGCTATTACTTGGGTAACATAAAAATAGGTTGGACAAATATAAACTGGAATGAGGCAGGTTGTTTCAGTGTTCACTCTCTGTGCTTTGTGTAGTATAACAGGAGAGACTATGTGATGGCAGGGTTTACTGTTTTCAGGAGGATTCTTGCTAAGACTTCGGAGATGGTGAAGCTGCCGTTGTTTTGTTTAATTGTATTCGAAACAGCGATCAGTGCTGATTCAAGGCACTTGCGTGTGCGGAAATTAGTTTCTTTTATCACTAATTGGGCGTCTCTGAATTTCATAAGATGATTGGTGGAATTTCGGTGTTGTACACAGGCGTTGTTTAAGTTGTCGTTCCTACATGCATATATGTGTTCATTGAGGCGGGTGTCGAGGTTTCTTGCTGTTTCACCTACGTGACCAAAAGAGGCATCATCATCGGGTTTTTCCTAAGAGCATACCGAATTTGTAGTCCTGAGTTTCTTGACGAGGAATGTACTTACATTCACCAAACATTCACTGAGTTACAATTTCCTTCTTTTTTCATCAAAGACTGCAAGAAAAGAGCTCTTCAGATCATCAATTCTCCACGCATCAACACCGCTCCCAACAAAGTTATAATTCTTCCCAACAGCCAGGTTGCACTAAACGTCTCAAAAGTACTTTCACAAGCTAACACCAGAGTCGCCATCGCTTCTACCACTTCAATAAAGGATCTAACCAGGACAAAACCCAAGCACCACGAACCAGTCAATGCAGGAGTTTACACTATACCCTGTGGAGGCTGCGACAAGATCTACGTAGGTGAAACAGCAAGAAACCTCGACACCCGCCTCAATGAACACATATACGCATGTCGACAACTTAAACAACGCCTGTGTACAACACCGAAATTCCACCAATCATCTTATGAAATTCAGAGACGCCCAATTAGTGATAAAAGAAACTAATTTCCGCACACGCAAGTGCCTTGAATCAGCACTGATCGCTGTTTCGAATACAATTAAACAAAACAACGGCAGCTTCACCATCTCCGAAGTCTTAGCAAGAATCCTCCTGAAAACAGTAAACCCTGCCATCACATAGTCTCTCCTGTTATACTACACAAAGCACAGAGAGTGAACACTGAAACAACCTGCCTCATTCCAGTTTATATTTGTCCAACCTATTTTTATGTTACCCAAGTAATAGCTTTTATATCCTTTTACTCATGTACGAATTAATTGCTTTTGTCACTACCACTACTACTACTACTACTACCACTAGTGAACATCGAAATGGTACCTCACTAGTATTCACCTCACTCTGAGCCTTTATATACCCTCTGTGTCCATGTATTGTTTGTACTGGCTTGATAAAGCTGCTGTAGACAGCGTGAGGGCTGAACTAAGCTGGCTTAGGGGCTAGGCCAACTGGGTTCCCACGTGGTTAAGCCAGGTAGAACTTCTTGGAGGAAACTGGGAAGAACACAACACACACGGACGGCGAGATGGACATAGTTGCGTAGCAGAGAAGGGCGTAGGGTCGCTGTAGGAAGCAGGAGAATGGTGCTGGAGTGTGTTGAAGGGGTGTAGAGAGGGTGATGAGGTGAACACGTGACTGCTAAGGCTGGAGATGACGCCATGATGCCTATGTCCAGATTTTGTGGGAAAAATCTAGGACGAAGATCTATCTCACAATAAATGTCACATTAGTTGCACTTGTGTCCTTTTACTTTACATTACTGTTCTTCCTGCTGAACAGCGGTTTAGTGCCGATGGAGGTAGCGTAGGTAGCAATGATACGGCCGTGGACTAGTTTGGCTTTAATTGGATAGGAGTGAGTACACAACTGGCAGTGTGAGGGAGTGACCGCAAGCCAGTCCGTGGAGGGGGAGCACTTGTGCCTATCAGGTCGGTCGGCCTAGGAGTGAGGCCGAATGGGCTCAGCCTCCCACTGACCTGGGTGAGCCTACAGAGGGCAGCACTTAAATGCCGTGGGATATGAACTAGTCAGAACAGACGGCTAGGCTGTGTGTTCTGACAGTACAGGCTGTCTACACTAGGAATATCATGATGAACAATGCCAAGGAAGGTAGAAAACGTTGAGGATAGCCAGGTTAGGTACTTGGATAGGGCCTTCTGCTTGAAGGATAGGAGTAGGAGACAGAGGGTTTGCTTTCCTGGGGCTGGGATGGAGGATATTGTAAGCCAGGTTGACAGCATCATGAACGGTAATGGGATCGATCCTATTTTCTGCCTCAGTGCTGGAGGCAATGATGTAGGCAAGCGTAGAAGTGAGGATTTAGTTAGAAGGTACAGGACAGCAATAGTCATAATTAGGAAGAAGGGGGGCACCCTGTTATATATGTGGCATTTTGCCAAGAAGGGGTGTTGCAAATGAATGGTTGTCAAGAGCAATTTGTATTAATTGTTGGCTCGACAAGCACTGTAAGGATAATGTAGTACCATACATTGACAACTGGGACCACTTCTATGGCCAAAATGACACATATGCCAGGGATGAGGTTTTCTTGCTAGCTCAGTTGAGGGTGTTGTTAGGTTGAAATCTCCTAGGTGGCTTTAGACCCTGTATGTTTGCAAAGACAGGTGTCATATTGGTGGAATTTATTGGGGTTTTATTTGCTTGCTCTAATATCTGTTGTTCTGGGGTAGAGGGCAATGTCTGTGCCTCTGCTCCAGAAGTGTTTTCAGGTGGTGTAGGATTATTGTCATTTATTGCCAGTCTTTTTTCCCTTTTGGCCCTAAAAAACCTCTGTCCCTGGAGAGGATGTGATTCCTCTCTTGTTTCCCATAGTCTGGCTAGTTTGTGTCTTCTAGTCCCCTTTAGATGATGTGCCTGGCAGTATGCATTGTAGCATTTTCTTTCATAGATTGATGAGTGTTACAAAAAAATGTGATTTCTAATAAGCATAGAGATCTCCAGTGAATACTTGAAAGGACTGCCCTTCTAGCATCCAGTCTGTTACTGAGTTTTTGTAACAAGTAGTCAGTATCCTAGTCCAATTATCCATTGGAATTCAGTAAGATTCAGTAGTGCTTCAGGATTACAACTGGTAAGCTAATAACTAAAGAAATTAACATTCAATAAGTTTATTAATAATAAAATTGTCTAGGCATATATTATGAAATTAAATTAAATCAATCAATATAAACAAAATAATCACTTCTCTCATGTACAGTAGTATTATGCTGAAGGCACATATCACATCTATATGGCTTATAAGTACCATCTGGTACATTATTAGAATTTGACAACCTAATATGAATATATACAAGTAAGTTTGTGTGTATGTGTGTAAGTGCTCTAAGTAGTTCACTATGTCTCAAGACTCTACTAGACTTAACCAGTGACTGACTAAAAGTCCTCACATAAACTAACTTCTTGACCAACCTGGCAATCAGAACAGCCTGCTTGAACAATAAAACAACTGATAAGCCGAACAGCAATATAACAAGCAACAGTGACACAGAATCAGGAACAAGGAGATAATATAACGACACTAAGTAGAGACCATCAGCAGATCCTCCACAAAAGTCACAAAACTCCCATACTACTGAATCTAAGTTCACCATTAGAAAAATCCCTGACTGTGACAGTACACAGATACCAGTACAAGTTAGGTCAGAAGCTACAGCTCAGGACCTGAGTTTCTCAGAGTGCCTATGTGACACACAACCTCAGTACAATGTCGAAAATCACTAAATCTAGGCAATGTTCTGTGAACAGAGTTCCACAGAACCAACAACAAAAAAGCAACAGAGACAATCCTCCAACAAGGGCCCACAAGGGAGAGGAGTGTGGGATGTCTTGTTAGGAGAACGTCCAACCGACAAGAGACTCAGCAGCCCAGACAGACTACTCCAGGCGAGGTGTGATCACCCCCCACCCGATCATTTGATTGCTCCGTGGACTGCTGCTGCCCAGCAACACAGAAGCCGGCAGAGTAATGAGCAGGGCGATAATTACAGTAGTTAGACAATCAACACTCGAACTGTGAGCACTGAATAATATATAAATGTTACATCCTACCTAATAAGTATAACTAAGTCAAATAATAATATAAAGCAATATATTTATGATTTAGCTATTATCGCAAATATAAGCAACATAAAATTATATGAAAAGCTAATATACATTATATACAGTGGACCCCCGGTTAACGATTTTAATCCGTGCAAGAGGGCTCATCGTTATGCGAAATAATCGTTATGCGAATGAATTTTCCCCATAAGAAATAACGGAAATAAAATTAATCCGTGCAAGACGCCCAAAAGTATGAAAAAAATTTTTTTTTACCACATGAAATGTTAATTTTAATACACACAAACTGAAAAAGGCATGCACAATTACATGACACTTACTTTTATTGAAGATCTGGTGATGATTGATGGGATGGGAGGAGGGGAAAGCATTATCTTCTTACTGTTTAGAAGGGGAATCCCCTTCCATTAGGACTTGAGGTAGCAAGTCCTTTTCTGGGGTTACTTCCCTTCTTCTTTTAATGCCACTAGGACCAGCTTGAGAGTCACTGGACCTCTGTCGCACAACAAATCTGTCCATAGAGCTCTGTACCTCCCGTTCCTTCAAGACTTTCCTAAAATGGGCCATAACATTGTCATTGAAATAGTCACCAGCACGGCTTGCAACAGCTGTGTCAGGGTGATTTTCATCTATAAAGGTTTGCAGTTCAACCCACTGTGCACACATTTCCTTAATCTTTGAAGTAGGCACAATGGATTCCACAACTGGCATAGGCTTCTCAGGGTTAGCCCC
Source organism: Cherax quadricarinatus (assembly GCF_038502225.1). Lineage (NCBI taxonomy): Eukaryota > Metazoa > Arthropoda > Malacostraca > Decapoda > Parastacidae > Cherax > Cherax quadricarinatus. The sequence goes on from NW_027201727.1 coordinate 6,984, forward strand.
AAACCCTTCAAAATCTTTCTTAATTTCCATACTAATTCTCACCCTTTTTACCACAGGGTTGGCACTAGAAGCTTTCTTGGGGCCCATGGTCACTTATTTTCCAGAAACAGCACCGAAAACACTGTAATAATACGAAATATTCCGAGTGTATGCTTGGATGTTACCGCGGAGGCTGGCTGGTAAACAATGGGACGGCCGGCACATGTGAGGGCACATTGGACGCGTCTCGGACGAAAATCAGTAAGCGGGTTTTTAATCGGTATGCGCGGCAAAAATTTTGCGATAAAAGTAATCGGTATGCGGAAAAATCGCTATGTGATGCCATCGTTATGCGGGGGTCCACTGTACATTGTGACCCATTCAGGGGTCACAACAATGAGTGACACATTTCTGTGTGAAATAAGTTGCAAGAAAGGATGTTGCACTCTCCTGTTGTCATGTGGGTGTGGCATTTTTTGTGATGGTAAAAGGTGCATGTCCCACCTGTTTTTACCAGATATACTGTGCCTTCAAATACCCAAGGCATAATATTTACATAGATTGTCCTTCTGTTTGCTAGGATTTATTGTAGCAGCGTTCGCTGCTGGTACATTTATTTTTCCTGTTTCCTCAATATCTTTTACCCCTGTATGGACATCAGTGCTTCCACCAGGTTTTGCTGGTAGTGTGTCGACACTATTCCCTGAGGCCTTATCCCATTTTGATCCATCTCCAGCAGTATCTCTATTTTGAACCTCTGTGGACTGAATAGGGTTGTCTTCAGTGTCCTCCAGGACAACACTAGAATCCTAATGAGCTCTATCTTCTAAGACATCACAAGGATCCTCTGGAGCACTTTCCTCTAGGACAACACTAGCACCCTCAGGAGCACTGTCCAAGATGGCCCCCTCCCTACCACCCATCTTTTTTTCCCACCTGTCA
>NW_027201728.1:0-7891 GCF_038502225.1 Cherax quadricarinatus
TCACGGTTAAGTTGCAAGACACACTGCAGCATAACTTGGAGCCTCCGCAGTTTAGTTCAGACACCTGCCGCGCAACATGATCTCCACAGTTAAGTTACCAGTTACACTGCCCCTTAACTTGCAGTCTCTACAGTTAAGTTACAAGACTGCACTGCCACGCAACTTGGAGCCTCACGGTTAGGTTACAAGACACTGTCGCGTGCTTGGAGCCTCGCAGTTGGTTACAAGACACTGTCCGCATAACTTGCAGCCTCTACAGTTAAGTTACAAGACACCTGCCGCATAACTTTGCAGTCTGATTAAGTTAGAGAAGACACACTGCCCTACTAACTTTTCAGTCTCACAGTTAAGTTACAAGACACTGCCGCATAACACCGGTCTCACAGTTAATTACAAGCCTGCGCAACTTGCAGTCTCACAGTTAAGTTACCACACTGCCGCATAACACGATCTCACGATTGCAAGTTTACAAGACACACTGCTTACGCTTTTTGATCTCAGCAGTCTCACAGTTAAGTTACAAGACACACTGCCGCATAACTTGGAGCCTCACAGTTAAGTTACAAGACACACTGTCGCATAACTTGGAGCCTCACAGTTAAGTTACAAGACACACTGTCGCATAACTTGGAGCCTAACAGTTAAGTTACAAGACACACTGCCGCATAACTTGCAGTCTCACAGTTAAGTTAGAAGACACACTGCCCTATAACTTGCAGTCTCACAGTTAAGTTACAAGACACACTGCCGCATAACTTGCAGTCTCACAGTTAAGTTACAAGACACACTGCCGCATAACTTGCAGTCTCACAGTTAAGTTACAAGACACACTGCCGCATAACTTGCAGTCTCACAGTTAAGTTACAAGACACACTGCCCCATAATTTGCAGTCTCACAGTTAAGTTACAAGACACACTGCCGCATAACTTGCAGTCTCACAGTTAAGTTACAAGACACACTGCCACATAACTTGCTTTCATACAGTTAAGTTACAAGACACACTGCCCCATAACTTGCAGTCTCACAGTTAAGTTACAAGACACACTGCCGCATAACTTGCAGTCTCACAGTTAAGTTACAAGACACACTGCCGGATAACTTGCAGTCTCACAGTTAAGATACAAGACACACTGCCGCATAACTTGGAGCCTCACAGTTAAGTTACAAGACACACTGCAGCATAACTTGGAGCCTCACAGTTTAGTTACAAGACACACTGCCGCATAACTTGCAGTCTCACAGTTAAGTTACAAGACACACTGCCCTTAACTTGCAGTCTCACAGTTAAGTTACAAGACACACTGCCGCATAACTTGGAGCCTCACAGTTAAGTTACAAGACACACTGTCGCATTACTTGGAGCCTCACAGTTAAGTTACAAGACACACTGTCGCATAACTTGCAGCCTCACAGTTAAGTTACAAGACACACTGCCGCATAACTTGCAGTCTCACAGTTAAGTTAGAAGACACACTGCCCTATAACTTGCAGTCTCACAGTTAAGTTACAAGACACACTGCCGCATAACTTGCAGTCTCACAGTTAAGTTACAAGACACACTGCCGCATAACTTGCAGTCTCACAGTTAAGTTACAAGACACACTGCCGCATAACTTGCAGTCTCACAGTTAAGTTACAAGACACACTGCCCCATAACTTGCAGTCTCACAGTTAAGTTACAAGACACACTGCCGCATAACTTGCAGTCTCACAGTTAAGTTACAAGACACACTGCCCCGTAACTTGCAGTCTCACAGTTAAGTTACAAGACACACTGTTGCATAACTTGCAGTCTCACAGTTAAGTTACAAGACACACTGCCGCATAACTTGGAGCCTCACAGTTAAGTTACAAGGCACACTGTCGCATAACTTGGAGCCTAACAGTAAAGTTACAAGACACACTTTCGCATAACTTGGAGCCTCACAGTTACGTTACAAGACACACTGCCGCATAACTTGCAGTCTCACAGTTAAGTTAGAAGACACACTGCCCCATAACTTGCAGTCTCACAGTTAAGTTACAAGACACACTGCCGCATAACTTGCAGTCTCACAGTTAAGTTACAAGACACAATGCCGCATAACTTGCAGTCTCACAGTTAAGTTACAAGACACACTGCCGCATAACTTGCAGTCTCACAGTTAAGTTACAAGACACACTGCCCCATAACTTGCAGTCTCACAGTTAAGTTACAAGACACACTGCCGCATAACTTGCAGTCTCACAATTAAGTTACAAGAAACACTGCCGCATAACTTGCAGTCTCACAGTTAAGTTACAAGACACACTGCCCCATAACTTGCAGTCTCACAGTTAAGTTACAAGACACACTGCCTCATAACTTGCAGTCTCACAGTTAAGTTACAAGACACACTGCCGCATAACTTGCAGTCTCACAGTTAAGTTACAAGACACACTGCCGTTAACTTGCAGTCTCACAGTTAAGTTACAAGACACACTGCCGCATAACTTGGAGCCTCACAGTTAAGTTACAAGACACACTGTCGCATAACTTGGAGCCTCACAGTTAAGTTACAAGACACACTGTCGCATAACTTGCAGTCTCACAGTTAAGTTACAAGACACACTGCCGTTAACTTACAGTCTCACAGTTAAGTTACAAGACACACTGCCACATAACTTGGAGCCTCACAGTTAAGTTACAAGACACACTGCCTGCCGCATAACTTGCAGTCTCACAGTTAAGTTACAAGACACACTGCCGCATAACTTGCAGTCTCACAGTTAAGTTTCAAGACAAACTGCCCCATAACTTGCAGTCTCACAGTTAAGTTACAAGACAAACTGCCCCATAACTTTCAGTCTCACAGTTAAGTTACAAGTCACACTGCCGCATAACTTGCAGTCTCACATTTAAGTTACAAGACACACTGTCACATAACTTGCAGTCTCACAGTTAAGTTACAAGACAAACTGTCACATAACTTTCAGTCTCACAGTTAAGTTACAAGACACACTGCCGCATAACTTGCAGTCTCACAGTTAAGTTACAAGACACACTGTCACATAACTTGCAGTCTCACAGTTAAGTTACAAGACACACTGTCACATAACTTGCAGTCCCACAGTTAAGTTATAAGACACACTGCCGCATAACTTGCAGTCTCACAGTTAAGTTACAAGACACACTGTCACATAACTTGCAGTCTCACAGTTAAGTTACAAGACACACTGTCACATAACTTGCAGTCTCACAGTTAAGTTTCAAGACACACTGTTGCATAACTTGCAGTCTCACAGTTAAGTTACAAGACACACTGCCGCATAACTTGGAGCCTCACAGTTAAGTTACAAGACACACTGCCGCATAACTTGCAGTCTCACAGTTAAGTTACAAGACACACTGCCGCATAACTTGCAGTCTCACAGTTAAGTTACAAGACACACTGCCGCATAACTTGCAGTCTCACAGTTAAGTTACAAGACACACTGCCGCATAACTTGCAGTCTCACAGTTAAGTTACAAGACACACTGCCGCATAACTTGCAGTCTCACAGTTAAGTTACAAGACACACTGCCGCATAACTTGCAGTCTCACAGTTAAGTTACAAGACACACTGCCGCATAACTTGCAGTCTCACAGTTAAGTTACAAGACACACTGCCGCATAACTTGCAGTCTCACAGTTAAGTTACAAGACACACTGCCGCATAACTTGCAGTCTCACAGTTAAGTTACAAGACACACTGCCCCATAACTTGCAGTCTCACAGTTAAGTTACAAGACACACTGCCGCATAACTTGCAGTCTCACAGTTAAGTTACAAGACACACTGCCGCATAACTTGCAGTCTCACAGTTAAGTTACAAGACACACTGCCGCATAACTTGCAGTCTCACAGTTAAGTTACAAGACACACTGCCGCATAACTTGGAGCCTCACAGTTAAGTTACAAGACACACTGCCGCATAACTTGCAGTCTCACAGTTAAGTTACAAGACACACTGCCGCATAACTTGCAGTCTCACAGTTAAGTTACAAGACACACTGCCGCATAACTTGCAGTCTCACAGTTAAGTTACAAGACACACTGCCGCATAACTTGCAGTCTCACAGTTAAGTTACAAGACACACTGCCGCATAACTTGCCGTCTCACAGTTAAGTTGACACACTGCCGCATAACTTGCAGTCTCACAGTTAAGTTACAAGACACACTGCCGCATAACTTTCAGTCTCACAGTTAAGTTACAAGACACACTGCCGCATAACTTGCAGTCTCACAGTTAAGTTACAAGACACACTGTCGCATAACTTGCAGTCTCACAGTTAAGTTACAAGACACACTGTCACATAACTTGCAGTCTCACAGTTAAGTTACAAGACACACTGCCGCATAACTTGCAGTCTCACAGTTAAGTTACAAGACACACTGCCGCATAACTTGCAGCCTCACAGTTAAGTTACAAGACACACTGCCGCATAACTTGCAGTCTCACAGTTAAGTTACAAGACACACTGCCTCATAACTTGCAGTCTCACAGTTAAGTTACAAGACACACTGCCGCATAACTTGCAGTCTCACAGTTAAGTTACAAGACACACTGCCGCATAACTTGCAGTCTCACAGTTAAGTTACAAGACACACTGCCGCATAACTTGCAGTCTCACAGTTAAGTTACAAGACACACTGCCGCATAACTTGCAGTCTCACAGTTAAGTTACAAGACACACTGCCGCATAACTTGGAGCCTCACAGTTAAGTTACAAGACACACTGTCGCATAACTTGCAGCCTCACAGTTAAGTTACAAGACACACTGCCGCATAACTTACAGTCTCACTCACAGTTAAGTTACAAGACACACTGTCTCACAGTTAAGCATAACTTGCAGTCTCACAGTTAAGTTACAAGACACACTGCCGCATAACTTAACTACAAGACACACTGCCGCATAACTTGCAGTCTCACAGTTAAGTTACAAGACACACTGTCGCATAACTTGCAGTCTCACAGTTAAGTTACAAGACACACTGTCGCATAACTTGCAGTCTCACAGTTAAGTTACAAGACACACTGCAGTCTCACAGTTCACATAACTTGCAGTCTCACAGTTAAGTTACAAGACACACTGTCACATAACTTGCAGTCTCACAGTTAAGTTACAAGACACACTGTCACATAACTTGCAGTCTCACAGTTAAGTTACAAGACACACTGCCGCATAACTTGCAGTCTCACAGTTAAGTTACAAGACACACTGCCGCATAACTTGCAGTCTCACAGTTAAGTTACAAGACACACTGCCGCATAACTTGCAGTCTCACAGTTAAGTTACAAGACACACTGCCGCATAACTTGCAGTCTCACAGTTAAGTTACAAGACACACTGCCCCATAACTTGCAGTCTCACAGTTAAGTTACAAGACACACTGCAGCATAACTTGCAGTCTCACAGTTAAGTTACAAGACACACTGCCGCATAACTTGCAGTCTCACAGTTAAGTTACAAGACACACTGCCGCATAACTTAACTTGCAGTCTCACAGTTAAGTTACAAGACACACTGCCGCATAACTTGGAGCCTCACAGTTAAGTTACAAGACACACTGTCGCATAACTTGGAGCCTCACAGTTAAGTTACAAGACACACTGTCGCATAACTTGGAGCCTCACAGTTAAGTTACAAGACACACTGCCGCATAACTTGCAGTCTCACAGTTAAGTTAGAAGACACACTGCCCTATAACTTGCAGTCTCACAGTTAAGTTACAAGACACACTGCCGCATAACTTGCAGTCTCACAGTTAAGTTACAAGACACACTGCCGCATAACTTGCAGTCTCACAGTTAAGTTACAAGACACACTGCCGCATAACTTGCAGTCTCACAGTTAAGTTACAAGACACACTGCCCCATAACTTGCAGTCTCACAGTTAAGTTACAAGACACACTGCCGCATAACTTGCAGTCTCACAGTTAAGTTACAAGACACACTGCCACATAACTTGCTTTCATACAGTTAAGTTACAAGACACACTGCCCCATAACTTGCAGTCTCACAGTTAAGTTACAAGACACACTGCCGCATAACTTGCAGTCTCACAGTTAAGTTACAAGACACACTGCCGGATAACTTGCAGTCTCACAGTTAAGATACAAGACACACTGCCGCATAACTTGGAGCCTCACAGTTAAGTTACAAGACACACTGCAGCATAACTTGGAGCCTCACAGTTTAGTTACAAGACACACTGCCGCATAACTTGCAGTCTCACAGTTAAGTTACAAGACACACTGCCCTTAACTTGCAGTCTCACAGTTAAGTTACAAGACACACTGCCGCATAACTTGGAGCCTCACAGTTAAGTTACAAGACACACTGTCGCATTACTTGGAGCCTCACAGTTAAGTTACAAGACACACTGTCGCATAACTTGCAGCCTCACAGTTAAGTTACAAGACACACTGCCGCATAACTTGCAGTCTCACAGTTAAGTTAGAAGACACACTGCCCTATAACTTGCAGTCTCACAGTTAAGTTACAAGACACACTGCCGCATAACTTGCAGTCTCACAGTTAAGTTACAAGACACACTGCCGCATAACTTGCAGTCTCACAGTTAAGTTACAAGACACACTGCCGCATAACTTGCAGTCTCACAGTTAAGTTACAAGACACACTGCCCCATAACTTGCAGTCTCACAGTTAAGTTACAAGACACACTGCCGCATAACTTGCAGTCTCACAGTTAAGTTACAAGACACACTGCCCCGTAACTTGCAGTCTCACAGTTAAGTTACAAGACACACTGTTGCATAACTTGCAGTCTCACAGTTAAGTTACAAGACACACTGCCGCATAACTTGGAGCCTCACAGTTAAGATACAAGGCACACTGTCGCATAACTTGGAGCCTCACAGTTAAGTTACAAGACACACTTTCGCATAACTTGGAGCCTCACAGTTACGTTACAAGACACACTGCCGCATAACTTGCAGTCTCACAGTTAAGTTAGAAGACACACTGCCCCATAACTTGCAGTCTCACAGTTAAGTTACAAGACACACTGCCGCATAACTTGCAGTCTCACAGTTAAGTTACAAGACACAATGCCGCATAACTTGCAGTCTCACAGTTAAGTTACAAGACACACTGCCGCATAACTTGCAGTCTCACAGTTAAGTTACAAGACACACTGCCCCATAACTTGCAGTCTCACAGTTAAGTTACAAGACACACTGCCGCATAACTTGCAGTCTCACAATTAAGTTACAAGACACACTGCCGCATAACTTGCAGTCTCACAGTTAAGTTACAAGACACACTGCCCCATAACTTGCAGTCTCACAGTTAAGTTACAAGACACACTGCCTCATAACTTGCAGTCTCACAGTTAAGTTACAAGACACACTGCCGCATAACTTGCAGTCTCACAGTTAAGTTACAAGACACACTGCCGTTAACTTGCAGTCTCACAGTTAAGTTACAAGACACACTGCCGCATAACTTGGAGCCTCACAGTTAAGTTACAAGACACACTGTCGCATAACTTGGAGCCTCACAGTTAAGTTACAAGACACACTGTCGCATAACTTGCAGTCTCACAGTTAAGTTACAAGACACACTGCCGTTAACTTACAGTCTCACAGTTAAGTTACAAGACACACTGCCGCATAACTTGGAGCCTCACAGTTAAGTTACAAGACACACTGCCGCATAACTTGCAGTCTCACAGTTAAGTTACAAGACACACTGCCGCATAACTTGCAGTCTCACAGTTAAGTTACAAGACAAACTGCCCCATAACTTGCAGTCTCACAGTTAAGTTACAAGACAAACTGCCCCATAACTTTCAGTCTCACAGTTAAGTTACAAGTCACACTGCCGCATAACTTGCAGTCTCACAGTTAAGTTACAAGACAC
>NW_027201729.1:0-7890 GCF_038502225.1 Cherax quadricarinatus
GTGCTGTTTCTGGTATATGTGAAGGACATAACGGAAGAAATAGAATCAGAAGTGTCCTTTTTTGCAAAGAGTTGAGCCGAAGTGCTAGAAACGAATATGCATGGATAAGGAGGGAAGCTCAGTGGCAATATGAGAATGATATTGTATCAAAAGCCATATCTGACCCAAAATTGTTATGCAGCCACATCAGGAGGAAAACAGTAGTCAAGAACCAGATAATCAGGCTGAGAAAGGGAGGAGGAGGAGAGTTCACAAGAAATGACCAGGAAGTATGTGAAGAGTTAAGCACGAGATTTAAGGAGGTATTTTCAGCTGATTGTCTTGGTTGCAGTTGTTGTTACACCTTCCTACCTCTAGTGTCTTGACTAGTGGTGCTGCTACACCTCCCTCTAGTGTCTTGGCTGCTGGTGTTGCTACACCTCCTTCTAGTGTCTTGGCTGCTGGCTTTGCTACACCTCCCTCTAGTGTCTTGGCTGCTGGTGTTGTTACACCTCCCTCTAGTGTCTTGGCTGCTGGTGTTGCTACATCTCCCTCTAGTGTCTTGGCTGCTGGTGTTACTACACCTCCCTCTAGTGTCTTGGCTGCTGCTGTTGCTAAACCTTCCTCCCTCTAGTGTCTTGGCTGCTGGTGTTGCTACACCTTCCTCTATTGTCTTGGCTGCTGGTGTTGCTACACCTCCCTCTAGTGTCTTGGCTGCTGGTGTTGCTACACCTCCCTCTAGTGTCTTGGCTGCTGCTGTTGCTAAACCTTCCTCCCTCTAGTGTCTTGGCTTCTGGTGTTGCTACACCTCCCTCTGGTGTCTTGGCTGCTGGTGTTGCTACACCTCCCTCTAGTGTCTTGGCTGCTGCTGTTGCTAAACCTTCCTCCCTCTAGTGTCTTGGCTGCTGGTGTTGCTACACCTTCCTCTATTGTCTTGGCTGCTGGTGTTGCTACACCTCCCTCTAGTGTCTTGGCTGCTGGTGTTGTTACACCTCCCTCTAGTGTCTTGGCTGCTGGTGTTGCTACACCTTCCTCTAGTGTCTTGGCTGCTGGTGTTGCTGCACCTTCCTCTAGTGTCTTGGCTGCTGGTGTTGCTACATCTCCCTCTAGTGTCTTGGCTGCTGGTGTTGCTACACCTCCCTCTAGTGTCTTGGCTGCTGGTGTTGCTGCACCTTCCTCTAGTGTCTTGGCTGCTGGTGTTGTTGCACCTTCCTCTAGTGTCTTGGCTGCTGGTGTTGCTACATCTCCCTCTATTGTCTTGGCTGCTGGTGTTGCTACACCTCCCTCTAGTGTCTTGGCTGCTGGTGTTGCTACACCTCCCTCTAGTGTCTTGGCTGCTGGTGTTGCTACATTTCCCTCTATTGTATTGGCTGCTGGTGTTGCTACACCTCCCTCTAGTGTCTTGGCTGCTGGTGTTGCTACACCTCCCTCTAGTGTCTTGGCTGCTGGTGTTGCTACATCTCCCTCTATTGTCTTGGCTGCTGGTGTTGCTACACCTCCCTCTAGTGTCTTGGCTGATGGTGTTGCTACACCTCCCTCTAGTGTCTTGGCTGCTGGTGTTGCTACATCTCCCTCTATTGTCTTGGCTGCTGGTGTTGCTACACCTCCCTCTAGTGTCTTGGCTGCTGGTGTTGCTACACCTCCCTCTAGTGTCTTGGCTGCTGGTGTTGCTACATCTCCCTCTATTGTCTTGGCTACTGGTGTTGCTACACCTCCCTCTAGTGTCATGGCTGATGGTGTTGCTACACCTCCCTCTAGTGTCTTGGCTGCTGGTGTTGCTACACCTCCCTCTAGTGTCTTGGCTGCTGGTGTTGCTACATCTCCCTCTATTGTCTTGGCTGCTGGTGTTGCTACACCTTCCTCTAGTGTCTTGGCTGCTGGTGTTGCTGCACCTCCCTCCCTCTAGTGTCTTGGCTGATGGTGTTGCTACACCTCCCTCTAGTGTCTTGGCTGCTGGTGTTGCTACATCTCCCTCTAGTGTCTTGGCTGATGGTGTTGCTACACCTCCCTCTAGTGTCTTGGCTTCTGGTGTTGCTACACCTCCCTCTGGTGTCTTGGCTGCTGGTGTTGCTACACCTCCCTCTAGTGTCTTGGCTGCTGCTGTTGCTAAACCTTCCTCCCTCTAGTGTATTGGCTGCTGGTGTTGCTACATCTCCCTCTATTGTCTTGGCTGCTGGTGTTGCTACACCTCCCTCTAGTGTCTTGGCTGCTGGTGTTGCTACACCTTCCTCTAGTGTCTTGGCTGCTGGTGTTGCTGCACCTTCCTCTAGTGTCTTGGCTGCTGGTGTTGCTACATCTCCCTCTAGTGTCTTGGCTGCTGGTGTTGCTACACCTCCCTCTAGTGTCTTGGCTGCTGGTGTTGCTGCACCTTCCTCTAGTGTCTTGGCTGCTGGTGTTGTTGCACCTTCCTCTAGTGTCTTGGCTGCTGGTGTTGCTACATCTCCCTCTATTGTCTTGGCTGCTGGTGTTGCTACACCTCCCTCTAGTGTCTTGGCTGCTGGTGTTGCTACACCTCCCTCTAGTGTCTTGGCTGCTGGTGTTGCTACACCTCCCTCTAGTGTCTTGGCTGCTGGTGTTGCTACACCTCCCTCTAGTGTCTTGGCTGCTGGTGTTGCTACACCTCCCTCCCTCTAGTATCTTGGCTGCTGGTGTTGCTACACCTCTCTCTAGTGTCTTGGCTGCTGGTGTTGCTACACCTCCCTCCCTCTCGACGCGTCTCGGCAGATACTTAATGTTTACGATGTTCACACACTCCTGACAGTACTCACTCGCTTGACCTCCTCATACTCTTCGTTTCCGGTCTTATCTCTGCTTTCTGATCACTTTTTCACTTGTTTTTTCTGCATTTTGATGAAGGTGTTGCTGTGCGGTGTTTTATGCGTAAGTAATTAAATGTGCTGTATCAGTGAGCGTAGCAGCGTGTGTGTGTGTGTGTGTGTGTGTGTGTGTGTGTGTGTGTGTGTGTGTGTGTGTGTGTGTGTGTGTGTGTGTGTGTGTGTGTGTGTGCGCGCCTGCCTGCCTGCCTGCCTCCCTCCCTCCCTCCCTCCCTCCCTCCCTCCCCTCTCTCTCTCACACACACACACACACACACACACACACACACACACACACACACACACACACACACACACACACACACACACACACACACACACACACACACAAGCAGCTTAGGAATGTTGCAATTGAGAATAAAGTGGGAATTTCCTGTTTGCTGCGTGTTGTACCGGCTGCCCAAGTGTATCATAAACACAAGTGCCCTAGTGTACCATGAACACAAGTGCCCTAGTGTACCATGAACACAAGTGCCCTAGTGTACCATGAACACAAGTGCCCTAGTGTACCATGAACACAAGTACACTAGTGTACCATGAACACAAGTACACTAGTGTACCATGAACACAAGTGCCCTAGTGTACCATGAACACAAGTACACTAGTGTACCATGAACACAAGTACACTAGTGTACCATGAACACAAGTACACTAGTGTACCATGAACACAAGTACACTAGTGTACCATGAACACAAGTACACTAGTGTACCATGAACACAAGTACACTAGTGTACCATGAACACAAGTATACTAGTGTACCATGAACACAAGTACACTAGTGTACCATGAACACAAGTACACTAGTGTACCATGAACACAAGTGCCCTAGTGTACCATGAACACAAGTGCCCTAGTGTACCATGAACACAAGTGCCCTAGTGTACCATGAACACAAGTACACTAGTGTACCATGAACACAAGTACACTAGTGCACCATGAACACAAGTACACTAGTGCACCATGAACACAAGTGCCCTAGTGTACCATGAACACAAGTGCCCTAGTGTACCATGAACACAAGTGCCCTAGTGTACCATGAACACAAGTGCCCTAGTGTACCATGAACACAAGTGCCCTAGTGTACCATGAACACAAGTACACTAGTGTACCATGAACACAAGTACACTAGTGTACCATGAACACAAGTGCCCTAGTGTACCATGAACACAAGTACACTAGTGTACCATGAACACAAGTACACTAGTGCACCATGAACACAAGTACACTAGTGTACCATGAACACAAGTACACTAGTGCACCATGAACACAAGTACACTAGTGCACCATGAACACAAGTACACTAGTGCACCATTGTTACGCGACCCTACTTCACTCCATTATATACAAAAATAAAAGGCCTGGTTAAAATAAGTTCTGTAATAATATATCGCGAACCACTTTATTACTAGCTAGATAAAGCAGGTTCGACTATATATTATTATCGGGTACAGTATGAATCATCAAAAGTACTCTCATTGTATTATATTGTATTATTATTAGGTTAGGTATTACGAATGTGTAACCACTGTAGTGACCAATTGGTGGTTCTAGAATTGACGCCACGCGTCGCCTTCTGGCCGAGTTGAAGTCATACTATGGAGTAGTTGAGTGAGTCAGTCAGCTCCTAGCTCTGACTCGGTACGGGTCTTCAACCCAAAGCTCCTAGCTTAAACTAAAACTTTAAACCAAGTCTATTGTCTTGCCTTTGCCATTAGTTTCCTGAAGTCTGGTAATTCATGTCACTTATGAAAGATAACTATTTCGTTACCCTAGACCTTTCTAAAAGAGTTAAATGGTGAGATTAGTAGATTATTAATTGAAATTATTGTATCATACTCTGTTAATGAGAATTTGAACGTAAGATTGGGTTTCTTGCTGTATAGTGTTTCATTTATAATTGCTTGTGGTTATTTTAATTCACTAACCAAATACCAATGAAGCTAAATGATTGGTAATAAAATAAAACTTAAAAAAAAAATGGAGTTATTTGTGCCCCTATTGTTAAGGTGAAGATTAAGTCGTAACAACCATGAACACAAGTACACTAGTGTACCATGAACACAAGTACACTAGTGTACCATGAACACAAGTACACTAGTGTACCATGAACACAAGTTCCCCAGTGTACCATGAACACAAGTTCCCCAGTGTACCATGAACACAAGTTCCCCAGTGTACCATGAACACAAGTTCCCCAGTGTACCATGAACACAAGTTCCCCAGTGTACCATGAACACAAGTTCCCCAGTGTACCATGAACACAAGTTCCCCAGTGTACCATGAACACAAGTTCCCCAGTGTACCATGAACACAAGTTCCCCAGTGTACCATGAACACAAGTTCCCCAGTGTACCATGAACACAAGTTCCCCAGTGTACCATGAACACAAGTTCCCCAGTGTACCATGAACACAAGTTCCCCAGTGTACCATGAACACAAGTTCCCCAGTGTACCATGAACACAAGTTCCCCAGTGTACCATGAACACAAGTTCCCCAGTGTACCATGAACACAAGTTCCCCAGTGTACCATGAACACAAGTTCCCCAGTGTACCATGAACACAAGTTCCCCAGTGTACCATGAACACAAGTTCCCCAGTGTACCATGGACACAAGTGCACTAGTGTACCATGGACACAAGTTCCCCAGTGTACCATGAACACAAGTTCCCCAGTGTACCATGGACACAAGTGCACTAGTGTACCATGGACACAAGTGCCCTAGTGTACCATGAACACAAGTGCACTAGGGATCTTCAAAGTTATCTTATTTTATGTGGCTGAAAAATTAGAGTGTATGAAGCGGTGTGAAAGCTGGTTTGAAGTGTTCTGTTTTGTTATGGATTCCATCACACACTGAATTATCCCTTCGTGAAAGTTAATAAGTTTGCTAAATGAAGTATTCTGAAATAAAATGTTTAATAAAACTTTGTGTGTGTGCCTAGCATTACGAATAATAAGAGATAAGTAAATAACGAAACTTAATGTCACAGAATTCAGTTTGAAGCATGAGTAGATGTATAACTCGCTATAATAATATGAACGTAGGTTAGTACGTTTATACAGTTATTTGCAGTGTGAACAGACTGATGTTGTGGTAGCCGGGCTTAGGTAAGGATACAAGTAGCTTTTGTAGTTCGACAGATACACTGATGATCAAGCTAAATGCAAAGTATGTAGTCAGCCCTGTGCTCATTTTCATTAATACTATGTGCTTATTATGGAATATATAGTGAGACATTATAATAACATATGTGATATATCAGGGTATCCTGTTAATGAAAACACGATGCCAGACGTATTAAGCAAATTTACTAAATTTCCTTGTAACAGATTAGTCGAGTGTAAATATAAAACTAGAGGTACTCTTTTTAAACCCTTTTGCGGCCTAGTTCCTAGGCCTTCTGTGTATCCACATACTCTTGCGCTGTTGTCCACATGATGGATATGGGTGTACACAATAAACTAGCAGCTTCGGCGGCAGAATCTTATCTTAAATGTGCAATAACTGTCCTGGTCGAAGTTGCTGTGGCTTAACCCAGTACGATACATTTTATTCAACGTTCGTCACACAGCTATTCGGCAAGCCCTCTCGACCAGTGGACTGGCAGTTTAGAATGTAACACTACTGATGCTCGACTGCTGCGCTTATTGTCCAGCTCAACCCGCCAATCACGTGGAAGCTGGCTACTTCAGCCAAGGTCACATCACATCTGCCCACCCGACTAGGTGGCAGACTTCTGCAGACATTGGTTGTGTCCACTGTTGCCTTAATGGTTCTTGGTTGCACTATTATATACTCAGATACTTTATATATTAACATTGTACATATTGTAAATAAATGGTGACGGAAGACATGGGTAAAGAGATGTACCCCTGCTGTGTTTCCCCTGCCCTGCCCTGCTGATGGCCCTCTATTGCTGACTTAGTTTTACGACCAAGTGCTACAAGCCTTTAATCTAACACCTGTGTTCGTAATAGTTGCCTAAATTCTGAATCAGGAAGAGGACCACAGAGATGACTTTGGTATAACAGATAACCTTGATATAACAGAGATGACCTTGGTATAACAGAGGACACTAGTCTTTAATCTTAAGTTGATAAACAGGAAGTAAGTTGATTAGGCCTATTGAGGCAACAACTTAGAAAATGAAACACACTAACGACCCTACCTCATCGCTGGTGTCAAGATGACTCACTTTTATATAAGCATGAATAAAAAGCAAGTGCCACATACAAATAAGAATCTTACTTTCCTGAAAGGAAAAAACTAACCACCCTACAACTTCATATCTCCGCACTTTCACTAAAATTAACTCGTTAGTAAGACACGAACATAAAACTGAATGCGAGTAGTATAAATCTCACAGCTGTTCAAATTCGCCCTCCACACCTGGTCTGGCTTCCGCAGGAACAGTCGCATACGCGGCGGACATCCATAGAAACATTGTCTTCAGAATCTTTTCCAAATCGGAAAGAAACAAAAATTACCTAACGGGGAATGTTGAACAGCCGGAGGAACACGTTTTGATCCCGACTCTCACACGTGTACATACAGGAGATTTAATATATTATTATTACCGCTATCAATGTTAATATGAGTGGAACGCAGCAGATGCTCAGGTGGTGGAACACGGTATATGGTGATCAGGTGGTGGAACACGGTATATGGTGCTCAGGTGGTGGAACACGGTATATGGTGCTCAGGTGGTGGAACACGGTATATGGTGCTCAGGTGGTGAAACACGGTATATGGTGCTCTGGTGGAACACGGTATATGGTGTTCAGGTGGTGGAATACGGTATATGGTGCTCAGGTGGTGGAACACGGTATATGGTGCTCAGGTGGTGGAACACGGTATATGGTGCTCAGGTGGTGGAACATAGTACATGGTGCTCAGGTGGTGGAACATAGTACATGGTGCTCAGGTGGTGGAACACAGTAGATTGTGCTTAGGTGGTGGAACACAGTAGATGGTGCCCAGGTGAAGCACAGCAAATACTGCTCAGGTGGTAGAACACTGACACACAGCATGGATACCAGTAACCCATCATGGGTGCCAATAGCCCATCATGGGT
>NW_027201730.1:0-7880 GCF_038502225.1 Cherax quadricarinatus
CTGTGTGGTGTTCAGCAGTACTGTGTGGTGTTCAGCAGTACTGTGTGGTGTTCAGGAGTAATGCGTGGTGTTCAGCAGTACTGTGTGGTGTTCAGCAGTACTGTGTGGTTTTCAGCAGTTCTCTGTGCTGTTCAGCAGTACTGTGTGGTGTTCAGCAGTACTGTGTGGTGTTCAGCAGTACTGTGTGGTGTTCAGGAGTAATGCGTGGTGTTCAGCAGTACTGTGTGCTGTTCAGCAGTACTGTGTGGTGTTCAGCAGTACTGTGTGGTGTTCAGCAGTACTGTGTGGTGTTCAGCAGTACTGTGTGGTGTTCAGCAGTACTGTGTGGTGTTCAGCAGTACTGTGTGGTGTTCAGCAGTACTATGTGGTGTTCAGCAGTACTGGGTGGTGTTCAGCAGAACTGTGTGGTGTTCAGCAGTACTGTGTGGTGTTCAGCAGTACTGCGTGGTTTTCAGGAGTAATGCGTGGTGTTCAGCAGTACTGTGTGGTGTTCAGCATTACTGTGTGGTTTTCAGCAGTACTGTGTGGTGTTCAGCAGTACTGGGTGGAGTTCAGCAGTACTGTGTGGTGTTCAGCAGTACTGGGTGGTGTTCAGCAGTGCTGGGTGGTGTTCAGGAGTACTGGGTGGTGTTCAGCAGTACTTGGAGGTGTTCAGCAGTTCTGGGTGGTGCTCAGCAGTACTAGGTTGTGTTCTGCAGTACTGGGTAGTGTTCAGCAGTACTTGGTGGTGTTCAGCAGTACTGTGTGGTGTTCAGCAGTACTGTGTGCTGTTCAGCAGTACTGTGTGCTGTTCAGCAGTACTGTGTGGTGTTCAGCAGTACTGTGTGGTGTTCAGCAGTACTGTGTAGTGTTCAGCAGTACTGTGTGGTGTTCAGCAGTACTGTGTGGTGTTCAGCAGTACTGTGTGGTGTTCAGCAGTACTGTGTGGTGTTCAGCAGTACTGTGTGCCGTTCAGGAGTTTTGCGTGGTGCTCAGCAGTACTATGTGGTGTTCAGCAGTACTGTGTGGTTTTCAGCAGTACTGTGTGCTGTTCAGCAGTACTGTGTGGTGTTCAGCAGTACTGTGTGGTGTTCAGCAGTATTGTGTGGATTTCAGCAGTACTGTGTGGTGTTCAGCAGTACTATGTGGTGTTCAGCAGTACTATGTGGTGTTCAGCAGTACTGGGTGGTGTTCAGCAGAACTGTGTGTTGTTCAGCAGTTTTGGGTGGTAATCAGCTGTGCTATTTGGTGTTCAACACTACTGTGTGGTTTTCAGCAGTACTCTGTGGTGTTCAAAACTACTGGGAGGTGTTCAGCAGTACTGCGTGGTGTTCAGCAGTACTGGGTGGTGTTCAGAAGTCTTGGGTGGTGTTCAGCAGTGTTTATCAGTGAGGTGTTCAGCAGTACTGTGTGGTGTTCAGCAGTAACTGGGTGGTGTTCAGCAGTGTTCAGCAGTGTGGTGTTAAGCAGTACTGTGTGGTGTTCAGCAGTACTAGGTGGAGTTCAGCAGTACTGGGTGGTGTTCAGCCGTACTCGGTGGTGTTCAGCAGTCCTGGGAGGAGTTCAGCAGTGCTATGTGGAGTTCAGCAGTACCGGGTCGTGTTCAGCAGCACTTTGTGGTGTTCAGCAGTACTGTGTGGAGTTCAGCAGCACTGAGTTGTGTTCAGCAGTAGTGGGTGGTGTTCAGCAGTACTTATTGGTGTTTAGCAGTACTGGGTTGTGCTCAGCAGTACTGGGTGGTCTTCAGCAGTACTGGGTGGTGCTCAGCAGCACTGGGTGGTGCTCAGCAGCACTGGGTGGTGTTCAGCAGTACTGGGTGGTGTTCAGCAGTGCTGGGTGGTGTTCAGCAATACTGGGTGGTGTTCAGCAGTCCTGGGTGGTGTTCAGCAGTGCTATGTGGTGTTCAGCAGTACTGAGTGATGCTCTGCAGTATTGGATTGTGTTCAGCAGTACTGTGTGGTGTTCAGTCCTTTGTGGTATTTAGCTGTACTGGGTGGTGTTCAGCAGTACTGGGTGGTGTTCAGCAGTACTGTGTGGTGTTCAGCAGTACTAGGTGGTGTTCAGCAGTACTGGGTGGTGTTCAGCAGTACTGGGTGGTGTTCAGCAGTGCTGGGTGGTGTTCAGGAGTACTGGGTTGTGTTCAACAGTACTGAGTGGTGTTCAGCAATACTGGCTGTTGTTCATAAGTACTGGGTGGTGTTCAGCAGTCCTGGTTGGTGTTCAGCAGTGTTATGTTGTGTTCAGCAGTACTGTGCGATGTTCAACACTACTGTGTGGTGTTCAGCAGTATTGTGTGGTGTTCAGCAGTACTGTGCGATATTCAACACTACTGTGTAGTGTTCAGCAGTAATGCGTGGTGTTCAGCAGTACTGAGATGTGTTGAGCAGTACTGAGTGGTGTTCAGCAGTATTGTATGGAGTTCAGCAGTACTGTGTGCTTTTGACCAGTACTGTGTGGTGTTCAGCAGTACTGTGTGGTGTTCAGCAGTACTGTGTGGTTTTCAGCAGTACAGTGTGGTGTTAAGCAGTACTGTGTGGTGTTCAGCAGTACTATGTGGTGTTCAGCAGTAATGGGGGGTGTTCAGCAGAACTGGGTGGCGTTCAGCAGTTTTTGGTAGTAATTCAGCAGTGCTATATTGTGTTCAACAGTACTGGGTGGAGTTCAGCCGTACTGGGTGGTGTTCAGCAGTCTTGGTTGGTGTTCAGGAGTGCTATGTTGTGTTCAGCCGAACTGTTTGATGTTCAGCAGTACTGGGTTGTGTTCAGCAGTCCTGGGTGGTGTTCAGCAGCACTGGGTGGTGTTCAGCAGTACTGGGTTTTGTTCAGCTGTACTATGTGGTGTTCAGCAGTCCTGGGTGGCGACCAGCAGTAATGCGTGGTTTTCAGGAGTAATGCGTGGTGTTCAGCAGCACTGTGTGGTGTTCAGCAGCACTGTGTGGTTTTCAGCAGTACTGGGCGTTCAGCAGTACTGTGTGGTGTTCAGCAGTACTGGGTGGTGTTCAGCAGTACTGGGTGGTGTTCAGAAGTACTATGTGGTGTTCAGCAGTACTGCGTGGTTTTCAGGAGTAATGCGTGGTGTTCAGCAGTTCTGCGTGGTGTTCAGCATTACTGTGTGGTTTTCAGCAGTACTCTGTGGTGTTCAGCTGTACTGGGTGGAGTTCAGCAGTACTGTGTGGTGTTCAGCAGTACTGGGTGGAGTTCAGCAGTACTGTGTGTTTTTCAGCAGTACTGTGTGGTGTTCAGCAGTACTGGGAGGAGTTCAGCAGAACTGTGAGGTGTTCAGCAGTACTGGCTGGTGTTCAGCAGTGCTGGGTGGTGTTCAGGAGTACTGGGTGGTGTTCAGCAGTACTTGGAGGTGTTCAGCAGTTAGGGGTGGTGCTCAGCAGCACTGGGTGGTGCTCAGCAGTACTAGGTTGTGCTCTGCAGTACTGGGTGGTGTTCAGCAGTACTTGGTGGTGTTCAGCAGTACTGTGTGGTGTTCAGCAGTACTGTGTGCTGTTCAGCAGTACTGTGTGGTGTTCAGCAGTACTGTGTGGTGTTCATCAGGACTGTGTTGTGTTCAGCAGTACTGTGTAGTGTTCAGCAGTACTGTGTGGTGTTCAGCAGTACTGTGATGTTCAGCAGTACTGTGTGGTGTTCAGCAGTACTGTGTGGTGTTCAGCAGTACTGTGTGGTGTTCAGGAGTAATGCGTGGTGTTCAGCAGTACTGTGTGGGGTTCAGCAGTACTGTGTGGTTTTCAGCAGTACTGTGTGCTGTTCAGGAGTACTGTGTGGTGTTCAGCAGTACTGTGTGGTGTTCAATATTGTGTGGATTTCAGAAGTACTGTGTGGTGTTCAGCAGTACTATGTGGTGTTCAGCAGTACTGGGTGGTGTTCAGCAGAACTGTGTGGTGTTCAGCAGTACTGTGTGGTGTTCAGCATTACTGTGTGGTTTTCAGCAGCACTGTGTGGTGTTCAGCAGTACTGGGCGTTCAGCAGTTCTGTGTGGGGTTCAGCAGTACTGGGTGGTGTTCAGAAGTACTATGTGGTGTTCAGCAGTACTGCGTGGTTTTCAGGAGTAATGCGTGGTGTTCAGCAGCAGCATTACTGCAGTACTGGGTGGTGTTCAGCAGTGCTGGGTGGTGTTCAGGAGTACTGGGTGGTGTTCAGCAGTACTTGGAGGTGTTCAGCAGTACTGGGTGGTGTTCAGAAGTACAGGGTGGTGTTCGGCAGTCCTGGGTGGTGTTCAGCAGTACTGCGTGGTTTTCAGGAGTAATGCGTGGTGTTCAGCAGTACTGTGTGGTGTTCAGCATTACTGTATAGTTTTCAGCAGTACTGTGTGGTGTTCAGCAGTACTGGGTGGAGTTCAGCAGTACTGTGTGGTGTTCAGCAGTACTGGGTGGTGTTCAGCAGTGCTGGGTGGTGTTCAGGAGTACTATGTGGTGTTCAGCATTACTGCGTGGTGTTCAGCCGTACTGTGTGGTGTTCAGCATTACTGTGTGGTTTTCTGCAGTACTGTGTGTTGTTCAGCTGTACTGTGTGGAGTTCAGCAGTACTGTTTAGTGTTCAGCAGTACTGGGTGGTGTTCAGCAGTGCTTGGTGGTGTTCAGCAGTACTGTGTGGTGTTTAGCAGTACTGTGTGGTGTTCAGCAGTACTGGGTGTTCAGCAGTACTGTGTCGTGTTCAGCAGTACTGGATGGTGTTCAGCAGTACTGGGTGGTGTTCAGAAGTACTATGTGGTGTTCAGCAGTTCTGCGTGGTGTTCAGCATTACTGTGTGGTTTTCTGCAGTACTCTGTGGTGTTCAGCTGTACTGGGTGGAGTTCAGCAGTACTGTGTGGTGTTCAGCAGTACTGGGTGGAGTTCAGCAGTACTGTGTGGTTTTCAGCAGTACTGTGTGGTGTTCAGCAGTACTGGGAGGAGTTCAGCAGAACTGTGAGGTGTTCATCAGTACTGGATGGTGTTCAGCATTGCTGGGTGGTGTTCAGGAGTACTGGGTGGTGTTCATCAGTACTTGGAGGTGTTCAGCAGTTCTGGGTGGTGCTCAGCAGCACTGGGTGGTGCTCAGCAGTATTAGGTTGTGCTCTGCAGTACTGGGTCGTGTTCAGCAGTACTTGGTGGTGTTCAGCTGTACTGTGTGGTGTTCATCAGTACTGTGTGCTGTTCAGCAGTACTGTGTGGTGTTCAGCAGTACTGTGTGGTGTTCATCAGGACTGTGTTGTGTTCAGCAGTACTGTGTAGTGTTCAGCAGTACTGTGTGGTGTTCAGCAGTACTGTGTGGTGTTCAGCAGTACTGTGTGGTGTTCAGCAGTACTGTGTGGTGTTCAGCAGTACTGTGTGGTGTTCAGGAGTAATGCGTGGTGTTCAGCAGTACTGTGTGGGGTTCAGCAGTACTGTGTGGTGTTCAGCAGTACTGGGTGGTGTTGAGCAGTACTGGGTGGTGTTCAGCAGTACTCGGTGGTGTTCAGCAGTCCTGGGTGGTGTTCAGCAGTGCTATATTTTGTTCAACAGTACTGGGTCGTGTTCAGCAGCACTTTGTGGTGTTCAGCAGTACTGTGTGGTGTTCAGCAGTGCTGGGTGGTGTTCAGCAACACTTGGTGGTGTTCAGCCGTACTGGATGGTGTTCAGCAGTCTTAATTTGTGTTCAGCAGTGCTATGTTGTGTTAAGCAGTACTGTTGTGTTCAGCAGTACTGTTTGGCGTTCAGCAGTACTGTGTATTGTTCAGCAGTACTGTGTGGTGTTCAGCAGTACTGTGAGGTGTTCAGCAGTACTCTGTGGCGTTCAGCAGTACTGTGTGGTGTTAAGGAGTAATGCGTGGTGTTCAGCAGTACTCTGTGGTGTTCAACAGTAATGCGTGGTATTCAGCAGCACTGTGTGGTGGTCAGCAGTACTGTGTGGCTTTCAGCAGTATTGTGTGGTGTTCAGCAGTACTGGGTGGTGTTTAGCAGTCCTGGGTGGTGTTCAGCAGTACTGGGTCGTGTTCAGCAGCACTTTGTGGTGTTAAGCAGTACTGTGTGGTGTTCAGCAGTACTGGGTGATGTTCAGCAGTTCTGGGTGGTGTTCAGCAGTCTTGGGTGGTGTTCAGCAGCGCTATGTTGTGTTCAGCAGAACTGTGCGATGTTCAGCAGTACTGGGTGGTGTTCAGCAGTGTTATGTGGTGTTCAGCAGTACTGGGTGGTGTTCAGCAGTGCTTGGTGGTGTTCAGCAGTACTGGGTTTTGTTCAGCAGTAATATGTGGTGTTCAGCAGTACTGGCAGGTCTTCAGCAGTTCTGGGTGGTGCTCAGCAGCACTTGGTGGTGCTCAGCAGTACTGGGTGGTGTTCTGCCGTACTGTGTGGTTGTCAGGAGCACTGGGTGGTGTTCAGCAGTCTTTGGTGTTGTTCACCAGTGATATGTGGAGTACAGCAGTACTGGGTGGTGTTCAGCAGTACTGTCTGGTGTTCAGCAGTACTGGGTGGTGTTCAGCAGTGTTGGGTGGTGTTCAGGAGTACTGGGTGGTGTTCAGCAGTACTGGGTGGTGTTCAGCAATACTGGATGTTGTTCATAAGTACTAGGTGGTGTTCAGCAGTCCTGGTTTGGTGTTCAGCAGTGTTATGTTGTGTTCAGCAGTACTGTGCGATGTTCAACACTACTGTGTAGTGTTCAGCAGTAATGCGTGGTGTTCAGCAGTACTGAGAGGTGTTGAGCAGTACTGAGTGGTGTTCAGCAGTGTTGTATGGAGTTCAGCAGTACTGTGTGCTTTTGAGCAGTACTGTGTGGTGTTCAGCAGTACTCTATGGTGTTCAGCAGTACTTGATGGTGTTCAGCAGAACCGTGTGGTGTTGACGAGTACTGTGTGTTGTTGAGGAGTACTGTGTGGTGTTCAGCAGTACTGTGTGGTGTTCAGCAGTACTCTGTGGTTTTCAGCAGTACAGTGTGGTGTTAAGCAGTACTGTGTGGTGTTCAGCAGTACTATGTGGTGTTCAGCAGTAATGGGGGGTGTTCAGCAGAACTTGGTGGCGTTCCGCAGTTTTTGGTAGTAATTCAGCAGTGCTATATTGTGTTCAACAGTACTGGGTGGAGGTCGGCCGTACTGGGTGGTGTTCAGCAGTCTTGGTTGGTGTTCAGGAGTGCTATGTTGTGTTCAGCGGAACTGCTTGATGTTCACCGGTACTGGGTTGTGTTCAGCAGTCCTGGGTGGTGTTCAGCTGTACTATGTGGTGTTCAGCAGTCCTGGGTGGCGACCAGCAGTAATGCGTCGTTTTCAGGAGTAATGCGTGGTGTTCAGCAGTACTGTGTGGTGTTCAGCATTACTGTGTGGTTTTCAGCAGCACTGTGTGGTGTTCAGCAGTACTGGGCGTTCAGCAGTTCTGTGTGGTGTTCAGCAGTACTGGGTGGTGTTCAGCAGTACTGGGTGGTGTTCAGAAGTACTATGTGGTGTTCAGCAGTACTGCGTGGTTTTCAGGAGTAATGCGTGGTGTTCAGCAGTTCTGCGTGGTGTTCAGCATTACTGTGTGGTTTTCAGCAGTACTCTGTGGTGTTCAGCTGTACTGGGTGGAGTTCAGCAGTACTGTGTGGTGTTCAGCAGTACTGGGTGGAGTTCAGCAGTACTGTGTGTTTTTCAGCAGTACTGTGTGGTGTTCAGCAGTACTGGGAGGAGTTCAGCAGAACTGTGAGGTGTTCAGCAGTACTGGGTGGTGTTCAGCAGTGCTGGGTGGTGTTCAGGAGTACTGGGTGGTGTTCAGCAGTACTTGGAGGTGTTCAGCAGTTCTGGGTGGTGCTCAGCAGCACTGGGTGGTGCTCAGCAGTACTAGGTTGTGTTCTGCAGTACTGGGTCGTGTTCAGCAGTACTTGGTGGTGTTCAGCAGTACTGTGTGGTGTTCAGCAGTACTGTGTGCTGTTCAGCAGTACTGTGTGGTGTTCAGCAGTACTGTGTGGTGTTCA
>NW_027201731.1:0-7876 GCF_038502225.1 Cherax quadricarinatus
ACTATGGCAGTGGTTCCCAAACTGGGGGTAAATTACCCCCTGGGGGTAATTTAACCATTTTTGGGGGGTAATGGAGGGGTGACAGAAAAAAAGTTATGAATTATGAAAATCAAGAAAACAATGCGGTACCCGGTATGAGGATTATTGTTAACTTTGTCTTAGTATATAAAGTTGTAAAGTAAACCTATTATAAGTAAGTAATAAAGTTAAACCAAATAACAATAAACATCAAAAACTAATATACAGTATTAGAAAAGAAGAAATATATAGCTAAGTGTGTGGAAACCCAAAAGTATTTTGACAAGTATGCTTCAGGACAAAAGTCACTCAGTAGCCCAGATCGACCTGTCCAGTACGCGTCACTCACTTCCTGAGGCTGCCTCTATTTCACACTGTCAGTTTATCTGTGAGCATCAGCCGAGGTAGACATAAGCTGGTATGTATGTGTACTGCCCTGTGCAGTATATAGTTAGTATTTACCCACTGTTACTGTGAATTTGTAGCTATTATTAATTTTATATATAATGTATGTGTGGTTCTTACGTTTTCAATGGTTTTGCTAGGATTAGCAGAGTATGCGAGGCTGTATACGTTCACGTTTAGCCATATATATCAATAATAACAACATTTTGTGAAAGGGGTAACATGCTTTATGTGGCATGTTAAATTGGGTGACAAGCTGAAAAAGTTTGGGAACCACTGCACTATGGGCACTACCAGCCATCCCTCCCAGCCCTAACATCCCGGCACTACCAGCCATCCCTCCCAGCCCTACCATCCCGGCACTACCAGCCATCCCTCCCAGCCCTACCATCCCGGCACTACCAGTCATCCCTCCCAGCCCTATCATCCCGGCACTACCAGCCATCCCTCCCAGCCCTACCATCCCGGCACTACCAGCCATCCCTCCCAGCCCTATCATCCCGGCACTACCAGCCATCCCTCCCAGCCCTACCATCCCGGCACTACCAGTCATCCCTCCCAGCCCTATCATCCCGGCACTACCAGCCATCCCTCCCAGCCCTACCATCCCGGCACTACCCGCCATCCCTCCCAGCCCTACCATCCCGGCACTACCAGCCATCCCTCCCAGCTCCACCAACCCAGAACAATCTTCCAGTGCCACCTTCCGAGCCCACTAACCCAGCACCACCCTCCCAGCCCCCACCCCACCCCATACAGCAAAAACCATCCCCCGACGACCCTTCTCTCAGTACCACTATCCCAGCACCACCCTCCCAGACCCTCCTCTCAGCCCACCCTCCCAGCCCACCTTCTCAGCACCACCCTGCCAGTCCGCCCTCCAAGCCTATTACAAACACAGGTGCACTAAGAAAGGCCGTAAATCAAGTCCCCAGACAAGAGCAAACCACAAGAATAATTCAAAGGTAAATAAAAAGTAGTTTTTGAGTATCCGTATATTCCCTCCACCAGTATTTGCAATGTATACAGAGTGCAGTAGAACAGCAAAATAAAAATGCATTAGAGAGCAAAGTGAGTTCACTTGTAAAGGTTTATAACTCATACAAGAGAGTCCAGAATGTGTACTCAGTCTGCTAGTGAGAAACTGACTCCAATGAGGGGTGTAAGTAAATCATCAGTTTGGGTGGTGTCGGACTCTCATCCAATTGTTTGACATATAATCCTGCCAGATAATCAGTTTAATCATGGTGTACGCACAGGTACACCACTTTAACTGCCATTTTGGCTGGATACCTGGAGTTTACCTGGAGAGAGTTCCGGGGGTCAACGCCCCCGCGGCCCGGTCTGAGACCAGGCCTCCTGGTGGATCAGAGCCTGATCAACCAGGCTGTTGCTGCTGGCTGCACGCAAACCAACATACGAGCCACAGCCCGGCTGATCCGGAACTGACTTTAGGTGCTTGTCCAGTGCCAGCTTGAAGACTGCCAGGGGTCTGTTGGTAATCCCCCTTATGTGTGCTGGGAGGCAGTTGAACAGTCTCGGGCCCCTGACACTTATTGTATGGTCTCTTAACGTGCTAGTGACACCCCTGCTTTTCATTGGGGGGATGGTGCATCGTCTGCCAAGTCTTTTGCTTTCGTAATGAGTGATTTTCGTGTGCAAGTTCGGTACTAGTCCCTCTAGGATTTTCCAGGTGTATATAATCATGTATCTCTCCCTCCTGCGTTCCAGGGAATACAGGTTTAGGAACCTCAAGCGCTCCCAATAATTGAGGTGTTTTATCTCCGTTATGCGCGCCGTGAAAGTTCTCTGTACATTTTCTAGGTCGGCAATTTCACCTGCCTTGAAAGGTGCTGTTAGTGTGCAGCAATATTCCAGCCTAGATAGAACAAGTGACCTGAAGAGTGTCATCATGGGCTTGGCCTCCCTAGTTTTGAAGGTTCTCATTATCCATCCTGTCATTTTTCTAGCAGATGCGATTGATACAATGTTATGGTCCTTGAAGGTGAGATCCTCCGACATGATCACTCCCAGGTCTTTGACGTTGGTGTTTCGCTCTATTTTGTGGCCAGAATTTGTTTTGTACTCTGATGAAGATTTAATTTCCTCATGTTTACCATATCTGAGTAATTGAAATTTCTCATCGTTGAACTTCATATTGTTTTCTGCAGCCCACTGAAAGATTTGGTTGATGTCTGCCTGGAGCTTTGCAGTGTCTGCAATGGAAGACACTGTCATGCAGATTCGGGTGTCATCTGCAAAGGAAGACACGGTGCTGTGGCTGACATCCTTGTCTATGTCGGATATAAGGATGAGGAACAAGATGGGAGCGAGTACTGTGCCTTGTGGAACAGAGCTTTTCACCGTAGCTGCCTCGGACTTTACTCTGTTGACGACTACTCTCTGTGTTCTGTTAGTGAGGAAATTATAGATCCATCGACCGACTTTTCCTGTTATTCCTTTAGCACGCATTTTGTGCGCTATTACGCCATGGTCACACTTGTCGAAGGCTTTTGCAAAGTCTGTATATATTACATCTGCATTCTTTTTGTCTTCTAGTGCATTTAGGACCTTGTCGTAGTGGTCCAATAGTTGAGACAGACAGGAGCGACCTGTTCTAAACCCATGTTGCCCTGGGTTGTGTAACTGATGGGTTTCTAGATGCGTGGTGATCTTGCTTCTTAGGATGTTAGTGCTATTGGTCTGTAGTTCTTTGCTGTTGCTTTACTGCCCCCTTTGTGGAGTGGGGCTATGTCTGTTGTTTTTAGTAACTGTGGGACGACCCCCGTGTCCATGCTCCCTCTCCATAGGATGGAAAAGGCTCGTGATAGGGGCTTCTTGCAGTTCTTGATGAACACAGAGTTCCATGAGTCTGGCCCTGGGGCAGAGTGCATGGGCATGTCATTTATCGCCTGTTCGAAGTCATTTGGCGTCAGGATAACATCGGATAGGCTTGTGTTAATCAAATTTTGTGGCTCTCTCATAAAAAATTAATTTTGATCTTCGACTCTCAGTCTGGTTAGCGGCTTGCTAAAAACTGAGTCATATTGGGACTTGAGTAGCTCACTCATTTCCTTGCTGTCATCTGTGTAGGACCCATCTTGTTTAAGTAGGGGCCCAATACTGGACGTTGTTCTCGATTTTGATTTGGCATAGGAGAAGAAATACTTTGGGTTTCTTTCGATTTCATTTATGGCTTTTAGTTCTTCCCGCGATTCCTGACTCCTAAAGGATTCTTTTAGCTTAAGTTCGATGCTTGCTATTTCTCTGACCAGTGTCTCCCTACGCATTTCAGATATATTGACCTCTTTTAGCCGCTCTGTTATTCTTTTCCGTCGCCTGTAAAGGGAGCGCCTGTCTCTTTCTGTTTTACATCTACTCCTCCTTTTTCTTAGAGGAATAAGCCTTGTGCATACATCGAGTGCCACCGAGTTAATCTGTTCTAGGCATAAGTTGGGGTCTGTGTTGCTTAGTATATCTTCCCAGCTTATATCGGTTAGGACTTGGTTTACTTGGTCCCACTTTATGTTTTTGTTATTGAAGTTGAATTTGGTGAATGCTCCCTCGTGACTAATCTCATTATGTCGGTCTGGGGCTCCGCGCATACATGACTGAACCTCAATTATGTTGTGATCTGAGTATATTGTTTTTGATATGGTGATGTTTCTTATCAGATCATCATTGTTAGTGAAGATGAGGTCTAGTGTATTCTCCAGTCTAGTAGGCTCTATTATGGCTGGGTACATTGCATCCTTGCATCCCTCAGATGAGTAACGTACTACCAGGGCACCAAAGAGAAGCTAGTGGGACTGCCTGTCGTTCCTTAATATCCCACCTAGCTAGATGTGCTTGATAAAATAACATAAAAATTTAAATAGCTTTTGCAAATGTTTTACTTGAAGACTTAATCCCTTCTACAGACAGTAGGGCTAACGAAGATCCAAGACACCTGCAGATGGTAGCAATGTGTCCCCTTATAACCAATATATACTGGTTACCTGATTTGGCTTTACGTAGAGGCCGTACACAATCGATGATCAGGTCCGCAAAGGATTTTCCATCACACTATATAGGACAAAGAGGCACCGGTTAGATGTAGTGCCCAGGCTTTCCAGCCTGCTGACATTTATGGCAGGACTTGATGTATCTCTTGATGTCCTATCTGAAACATGCCAGTCAAATTACTTAGCAATTCTAGAAAAGGTTTGGTAACGCCTGAATGTCCCCATAGATGAATAATGTAACACCCTCATTATCTAAAACTTAAATATCTTCGGAACGTCAGGCACGGAGCTCTCCATTAGCTCCATTCCAGTAAGCTTTTTTTCACTTACGGAAATGATTTTTAAATGAGTAACAAGACGAGAGTAACCCAACATTGGCTTCAGAGACCGTCGACTTAAAGGCTGATGCTAGATAAGGATCCAGGTGTTGCTCTTCCCTGAAGGTCTTTCTTTAGGACGTAGAAGCGGGATCATTTGGCAGTCCTGCCACCCAGGAATATGAAGGTTATGATGACACCTGGCCCTGGCCAGGTGTCATCATAAAACAACTTGTCTAACCCAAGGTATGATTCTCCTAAGATAAGGTCAGCAGTCTCACCAGATTTTTCTGTTGGACATTGTCTGGATTATGAACATAACTGGAACTTGATAAATGAGACACTTTTGCAACATTTGGGTATCTTGATTCTGGAAACGTTTCACCACCGAATGACTTCTTCAGTCCAATACAGAGAAAGGTGGAAAACGAAGAGGAGTTTGAGGCAATCAATCCCTCAGCCTAGAGTCGATGTGTTCAGTCCATCAATCTTGACAAAAGTGCGGCATATTTGCGGAGATGGGGATGATTACCTTAAACTCATCCTTCTCATCTTCCATCTTGCTCTACATTGGAAGAAACCACTGCGTGGCAAAACGTTTCCAGAATAAAGATACTCAAATGTTGCAATAGTGTCTCATTTATCAGCTTGTCGGTTCTGTAAACCGTTTATTAATATAACTGGAACTTGTTCAGGTGCAGAGCTTTTGAGGTTCAGTCCAGGATCAGAACACAGTCTGGAAGAGAGATATTGTTGCCTATGAGGAGTTCGTTTTTCGTGTGAAATTCTCCTGATACTCTTATGTCAAAATATCCAGTGTAGTACTTAGTTTTAATAAATATTCTGTGTAAAGGCACAGAAGTTGCTTCCCCCTTAAAGGGCTTTAAGGTGACAAGTCTGTTAAGAAAAATATTTTTGAGGGTAAGAAGTACCCCATCTCGTGTTAAAGGACCAGTATGCCCTGATATCCCTAAACGTTTTTTTACAACTATCGGAGGATCTGACTAACATTGCTATGTGTCCTTCACTGTAAAATGGGATCATACATGCCTCAGCTTCCTTCTGGGAATCGGGAATACTTAACACTGGAAAATGTTCCTTATAGGTTTCTGAGTACTGGATTTACGAGACTTACCAACTGTGGAAGACTATCACTTGAATTAAAACAGTCTGAGATGCGATGACTGGGCTTATGGCATTAGCAGCACCATGTAGGTTCCGAAATCCTGTCTCGATTAGTATATGTCTGCTTTTTAGAGGTGTATTGTAGTTCACTCATAGCTTAAGTCTTCATGCTACCTGTAGGTTCTTCCATCGATTTTTTTTTATCACTGCAGTGACACTGGGAAAAGACTTGATAGGCCCTCTCACTTAAGTAACGACTGGCCTCAAAAGTATCCGCCAGTTTCTCTGCCTCCAAAACTGACGTCAATTTATGATCGTCCAGAAAGGCTCAAACATCATGATCAATCGACTCCAAGAAGTTATCTCTCAGAATAAACTGCCTCAGTTCACGGAAGTTAGAGACACCTTGTACTACTGATGAAAATTTTTGGAGCCTGGCAAAATGTATCTGGCAGAGTTACACTGATATTCCTTCACAACGATATAATTAAATAAGTCTTCATCACCCAAGGTAGAGGTAAATTCCTGTACTTTACAATGCAACGCCTTGTAAACAAGTGTTGCCCAATGTTTGACTGGCCATCGCCGATTATTATTATAATCAAAACTAAGCGTTAAACCCACCAGGGTCAGGGCCATTGCCGAGCTTGAGCTTCATGTTCCGACTCAAAACAATGAAGTTCCAGGGACATTGATTTTTGCTCATTAAAATACTCATCACAAGAAAGATGATATTGTCTCAGTCCCTTTCTCTGCATCATATTCTTCCTTAGCAAAAGAACACTATTCCCTCGTCTACTCAATAATATGTTTAGCTAATTCAAGTGCCAACGAAGCAGATAGATTTGCCATTTGCCCCTGCGACTGGCAGATTATCAGATACACTCTCAGAAGTATGATCAGCATAATACTAAGGCATGAGAGAGCAAAGCGAGCTAACTTGCAGTTGCTGGCTTATAAATCATACAAGAGAGATCACCATGTGTTCTCGGCTTGCTAATGATAGACTCCAGCCATGGGGGTGTAAGTATAACATCAATTCGGCTCCAGTCAACCTCTCACCTAATTGCCAGTTTTGGCTAGAACAGAAGAAATGCAAGAAGTGGTTGTATGATGAATACCGAATAAATTGTAAAGATTTGGGGTATGTTACACACCAAACCTTCCAGCCCCAACGTCCCAGCACCACACTCGTGGCCCAACCGCCCAGAACACCCACTAAACCCACGCCATCCTCCAAGCATATCCTACAAGCACCACCCTCCAAGCCCACCGAACAAGCACCACTATCCCAACACCATCCTCCCAGCACCTCCATCCCAACACCATCCTCCCAGCACCACCATCCCAACACTATCCTCCCAGCATCACCATCCCAACGCCATCCTCGCAGCAAGACCATCCCAGCATCACCGTCAGAACACCATCCTCCCAGCACCTCCATCCCAACACCATCCTCACGGCACCACCATCCCAACACCATCCTCCCAGCACCACCTTCCCAACACTATCCTCCTAGCACCTCCATCCCAACACCATTCTCCCAGAACCTCCATCCCAGCACCATCATCCCAGCACCACCATCCCAGCACCATCATCCCAGCACCACCATCCCAACACCATCCTCCTAGCACCTCCATCCCAACACCATTCTCCCAGAACCTCCATCCCATCACCATCCTCCCAGCACCACCATCCCAACACCATCCTCCCAGAACCACCATCCCAACACCATCCTCTCAGCACCTCCATCCCAACACCATCTTCCCAGCACCACCATCCCAACACCATCCTCCGAGCACCACCATCCCAGCACCACCATCCCAACACCACCTCCAGTACCACCATCCCAACACCATCCTCCCAGCACCACCATCACAACACCATCCCCCTAGCACCTCCATTACAACACTATCCTCCCAGCACCATCTTCCCAACACCATCCTCCCAACACCTCCATCCCAACACCATCCTCCCAGCACCACCATCCCAACACCATCCTCCGAT